>NW_021940208.1:37060708-37335200 GCF_001715985.3 Manacus vitellinus | reverse complement strand
TCTCCCTGAGCAGCAACAGAAACAACAACTGGTGTAACCCCCATTCCCCGTCCCCCTGCACCACGGGGGGGAGGAGGGAAAACATGGAAAGAAGGAGAGGTGGGGGGAAGGTGTTTTTAAGATTATTTTATTTCTCGGTCTTTGGCTCTTATGCTGTTAGTAATAAATTTAAATAATATCCCCACTCTGAGTCTGTTTTGCCCATGAAAGTAATCAGTAACTGACCTCCCCCAGCTGTTTTCTCAACCCACGAATCCTTAGCTGGTTTTTTTTGTCTCTTCAGTCCAGTTGCAGAGGGAGAGTGAGAGAGTGGCTTTAGTGGGTACCTGACATCTGGTCAGGGTCAACCCACTACACTCATTCACCCCCTAGTCTATAATTTTGCATTTAGTATGCTATGGCAGACCTTTAAAGGTCTTGGGAAGCCAAGGTAAATAATGGTATAAGTAGCCAGTCATTTCATCACAGAAAGCAGCCATGCTGATCAGACATGTCGTCCCTGCCTGCCTGATCAACTCAGTCAGGAAGTATCCTTTCAGTCAAGGTGGCTTTCTGCTCAACTATGCACATCAGGATGGACTGCTCTCACACTTTGAGGAGGTCATTCCTGAAGATCAACCAGCAACCTCTGGCCCCTTTGGCATCCCCCCATGACTACCAGTTCCCTGTCCCTGAACAAGCTTTTTTGAAGTTCATGGTCATTATTCTGATAGCTGTTTTCTCAGGTTCTTTATCTCTATTATCTCATGATGACTGCAGCAAAGACTACCACTGGCTATCACATCCTCTCAAGCAGTTCCATCAGAGCACCTCTTTGTCAGTCCATCCAGCACCCCTGTCAAAAAATTATCTGTAGAGCTCCTGACTTGGTTTTCGCACTCATCCCTCCTCCCGATAACTCAGAAGGAACAGGGTTGCAAAACTTCATTCACCTCTGTTTTTTCTAATTCAAACACATCTGAAGTTGCCTAAAGGCATTTTTATGCAACAGAACCTAACTTGGAGTATCAGATTTCCTCATTCTTTAGCTTGTACATTTATGCATAATGTCAATTTTTGGATGTACGGTTCCGCTCAATCAAAAATTACATTTGATACAGTAATTCCTGGAAGGGAAAGTCTGCATTACAGGATGTTAATGAGAAATCAAATGAGGTGAGTAGAATCATACCTTGCAGCATTAGAAGTCAATTACTTGGAGGACACAGAGAAATGATTTATTTAAAATAAGAATCCTTCTGGCCTTCTGGCAGTATTCAAGCCCAAACTCAAGTGAAATCAAAATATATTCTTGCTTTTCTTTAATATCAGCCCTGCCTTATTCTTGGCAAAATCTAAAGAAATGTTATCAATCAATTATGAAAAAAATGAGGTTGTCTCTTATATTTCTGGTGTAAATGAAGCCAGTCAGAAATCTGAGAAAAACTTCCAAGTGTTCTCACCAATCCCCTGCATTATTGAGTGCTTCTCCTAACTCAACTGTAGTCCACAGAACTTTTGGATGCCCCATCCCTGGAAGTGTTTGAGGCCAGGTTGGATGGGGCTTTGAGCAACCTGGTTTCCTGGAACACGTCCCTACTCATGGAAGGGAGTTGGAACTAGATGACCTTCAAGGTTCCCTTCCAACCCAAACCATGCTATGACTTGATAATAGATTTAAAGAGAGTGAAATGTAAAGGAGTGTAGTTCTCCAAGTAGCATTGTCCAAAAGGACACATTTCCAGTTAAGCTTAGTGTCGACAACACTGGGATCATATAGAATCACAGAACTATTAAGACTGGAAAAGACCTTTAAGATCACCAAGTCCAACTGTCAACCTGTTGGATCCCAAAATACAATATCTGCAGAGAGAGATTTGAGTGGTCTTTGCAATAAGCTGTGGGCTACAGAAGCTGGGAAAAACCCTCTTCATTGACCTCATCCCCGTGGATTTTTCCTGCCTTCTCCAGTAGGATGTGAAGAGACTCTTTGCATGATGTTATCGCATGATGTTATCACATGCCCTGCCCAAGCCAGAGAGCCCGCACCCTGATCTCATCAAACCTGTGCAGAAGACCTATTATTCTTTATCTCTCCCTTTGTGTTCCCTGAATCCTTGCATTCTGTAAACCTGAATACCTTTTTTCCCCTGTAATTCCCCCAAGATAAAATGGGTTTTCCCCTATGATGTATAAGACGCCAAATTTGTTAACCTGGGTTTTCCCCTTACGTTGTCTCCTGAAACCCCCTATTTATAGTAATTGTAATAGTTACAACCCCCTGTTGAATATGTAGATCCTAAACCCTTTAAATATGAACTTGGAAGTCTAATAAACCATTCCAGTTTCTTGCCCCCAAACTGGGATCATCTTAGCTTTATTGATCTCTGCATCAACCTAGCACTACATCTGTGTTTACCATTAAACCGTGTCCTCAAGTGCCATATCCACAGGTTTTTTGAACACTTCCAGGGATGATGACTACACCATTTCCCTGTGTGGTGTATTCCAGTGCTTCGCATCCGCTTCCATGAAAAAAAATTCCCAATATCTATTATAAACCTCCCGTGGCACAACTTGAAGCCATTTCCACTCATCCTATCATTATTATCTGGGAGAAGAGACTGACACCCACCTCACTACAACCTCCTTTCAGGTAGTTGTAGACAGCAACACAAGAAGAAACCAACTTACCTGTACTGCCGGTTTGCATCTACAGGCACTTTATTGATTCAGCATTCAGCATTTGACTCATACTGTCAACTTATTTCTCACACACATCTTGTCAGATGCACCCTTGATCAAAGTATAAAGGCCATCTCTCTTTCCATTTCTCCTTGCTTGTGTGTTTTCATGATAGTTCCTTTTTTCTCCTTTCAGAAAAGAAGTTTAGAGCAGAGTAGATTAGTATCTTGTTAAATTTTTGGAATTTTTTCTTAGCCTTCATGAAACTTAAATTTCATCTCAACTGCAGCATTCCTCGTCTACCAAAATAATCACAGATGTGCCACTTTAGTGTTCAGTTGATACTGGAAAAATGAGAACAATGACCTTTTTGTTAATTAGCTAACCCAGAGAAGCTACTTAGATGGAAAGTGTGGAACTCAGCAGGGCAGTGCTTTACACATTTTACCCATATCTTGTGTTAATTATGAGCTCAAAAATGTTGCCTTATAATTCCTTTATTTTTGCCTTACAGTCACTTTATTTAGGAAATAAATAGCCTTTTAATTTCTTTATTTTAATTGGGGCAGGCATATATTTCCTTTCAATTTTTATTTTTTTTTTATTCAGGTAAACTAGAGCATTAGAAACTGATCAGTGGATTGTGCACATGGTGCTGAGTGATTCACTATGCTATTTTCTTCTTCCTTAAGACACACTCATGACACATTCCCTTTTTTTTGATAATATAAAGAGTTAAGCCATTATCCATGTAATTTCAGTAAGAAACCCTCTCATAAACTTGCAGATTGGATCTTTTCAACATGCAAATTGTGCCTTTTCAAATACTTCAGCAGTATATCTACCTGAACTATAACAATAAAATTGCAATACACTTCTAAACAAATACAATTGTCAGATTCTCCACTCTCAGACCCTACCCTTACAGTGAAAATGCCCAGCTCTAAATGCTATTCATGGCCAAGTCACCAGTTCCTGAAGCCCCTACATAAATTACCATTTTGCTCAGAGAATATATTATTTTCAAGTTATTACTTGAAATGTTATTTGGCAGCGAAGCTAACACAGAGATTGTCAGGTAAGACTGATGCTGTCAGCCTGAAAGCACAGTCATACAGCCAATCAGTACTGCACAGATACAGAGCTGAAACTGCATGAGCTTCCACTGCAACAGGACCTGTCAATCTGTCATGTCATCTGCTCTGATTAAAAGATTTTGTGAGCAGGTGTCTGCAGCTGCAGCAAAGGTTTCCTAGAAGGTAATGATGCAAAAATAAAAACCTGACTGATATGTCCATCACAGAATGGTCAAGGGCAACAAAGGTAGTTTCAAAGCTTGTTTATCTGCATGTTTCCATTAGTCAGATGGTCTTTTGGTGGAAGTTGCTTAAAAGGGCTCTTTTGACTCCCTATTTCCTCTGAAAATACTTATGATATATGCCATCAATACAGATATTTCAAGTCCTTCTTCTGCCACCTTTGTTTAAGAAATAAACTCTAGGCTGGAAAAAACAAAGAACTTCTTCACTTCAATAAAATGTAAAGAAAACATATTTTCTGCTCACTTTCTCAGTTTTCAGAAATTTGTCTGCATCAGGATTACATTTTGTCTCCTCTTCAAAAGAGGTCTTCTACCCATAGTCTTGGAGAGGGCTCTTCAGGGAAAATAAACCCTAGAAACTTCAGCTCTAAATCACAGTCCTGTGAATGACTTGCAATAAATAGAGGGAAGATCAAAGGAGGATTAGAAACTGGCTCTGGAGAACATGAGCAGGAATGACAAAAGGAAAGGAACTAGTGTTAGCTTAGTTATGTTCCCACCAGCAAAATAATGAAGGAAAAAACCCCATCACCTTATTCATATTTGCTGGATTAATTGCCTAATAGAAGAGTGCCTTGTATACCTGTGTTACTAATGCCCCATTGTCCTATATACCAGAGAGGAAGGGACCCCTGCAGATCATTTCATGCTCATAAAGGAGTACATTATATGTCCTAAGCTCAAAGAATGGGCAGCAGGAATTTTAAATGTCTATTTAATACTGTAACATCTTAAGATTTAGAAAAATACATACATAAAACAAAGTGAAAAAACAGACCTTCTCTCTTCTTGACTTTTCCTCTTTCTTCTTGACATAGCTGGGTTTGTTCAAGCTTCCTGTAAGGCATATTTTTTGAAGGTGAAATAATAAACAGCAACTTTATTCTTTAGATTAATGAACACTGATTAGCATTTCCCCTTCTTCTCTGCAGAATTACATAAATGCCTATTTCGAGGTCATCTTTGTCTTTTAATCTGTATTTCCACATTTGTCTGCTTTAGGACTCGATTCACAGTAAAATGGATTTGAATTTAGACCTGAGTACTATGAGATGTTCTGTCATGCATTGCAATTACATTTAGGCGATTAAATACATTATAAGTCATCCACTGACTTACCATTTTCATGGTGATAGTCTCCTACTATGTGTGGCCAAATGATGTACCTTTCTGCTCACAACAGGGTACCAGGGTCTGATAGATCATAGAATCATAGAATCAACAAGGTTGGAAAAGACCTCTGAGATCATCAAGTCCAACCCTTGATCCAACACTGCTGTGGTTACTAGATCATGGCACTAAGTGCCACATCCAGTCTCATCTTAAAAAACCTCCAGGGATGGTGAATCCACCACCTCCCTGGGCAGCCCACTCTAATGTCTAATTAGTCTCTCTGTAAAAAATTTCTTCCTAATATCCAAACTAAATTTCCCCTGGCACAGCTTAAGACCATGCTTAAGGCCTTGTCCTACTGCTGGTTGCCTGGGAGAATCATGACTGGAGAAAGTCTAGGACTAGTGGCTTGGGTAAGCACAAAATAATAGTCTCATCATTTGAAGCTGAACATGACCAGGTTTCCTTTCTGTGTAAAGGGAAAAGAAGATGGGGAGAAAAAGGGTGAGGAGCTGTAATCAGGGTAGATTCCCACACTCAGAATTGGAAAGCTCCCCTAGGCTGCCTAATGCAGACAAAAATTCTCTCAAGGCCTAGAGTAAGCATATCCAATACCTGTCCAAGCAATTCTCTAGGGGATTATATTGTACTTTCTACATCAACTTTCATGTGACAATCCAAAAATATGTTACCAAGGCAAACTGTATCTCTCCTTCTTAGCAAAATGGGATGCCAGAACACAGTGAAATTAAGAAATTCCTAATCATTGAGCAACTTATCTTTATTGCCAAGGTCAAAGATACTAGAGTAGTGGGATAGCTGTGTCTGGAAAGTAATGATTAAATAATGAATTCATAGAAACTAATCATCATTTTACCTTTGACTTCTGTAACCAAGCAAAGTCATGAATTTAGCTCAAATCTTTGACTGACCAACTGCTGCTTTATATCATGATGGAACCATTTTTCTCTGATAGGGGCTGAGAGATGTCCTCCAAAATATTTTTTTTCATGATAATGTCAAAGAACAGAGGAAAAAAACTGCTCAGATTCTGTATTTGAAGTATATTGATTTATGCCAAGAAATTCAGCTGAAGCTCATCTAAGCCTTAAGCCATTTCACTCTATATAGGCCTTGCAACTCATAAAATGCAACTGCTAGGAAACATAAACTCTGCCTGATGTCAGTAAGACTATTTATTTGGATAAGGACTGTCAAATGCATTTAAGCTTGATTCTGTAATGATAAGAACATAAAATCAGCCAAATTGAGTAATACCAAAGATCCATCCCACTAACTGTCTGTCTTGAAAAGTGGCTTGGGAAAATGGGCACGCATACAGTAAAGGTTCCCCTGGAGCCTCTGTGACTGTTCACTCAATTCCTGATTAGGTTTTGACTAAGCCAGCTCATGCTAAATCCTGATGTATACTGGGAACAGTACCATTAGGTCAAAGCCAGAATATTACATAGGCAGGACAAGTGGCCAGGAAGAGCTAGAGGGCCATGATCACCCACAAACTGCTGTTCTCTGGCAGTCTTTATCTTTTTCATGGTAGCTTCCTCAGAATCCATTAACTTACAGAAATGGTAGAGATCAAACCTCCAAGCTGGAGGGTATAAAACATCAGCTTACTCAAAAATCTTCTGAAGCATATCCAATAGCAGCTGAACTGATGAGGCTTCTGTGCTTCCTGGTGTGATAAAGGGGACACCTGCATTGTGACAGAGGAGGGTGGATGAATGTTCTCATTATTGGGTAAGTAATTAGATTAAATCACAGAGTAAACTGTCCTGTAAATCTGAGGGATTTGAATGGACTATAAGGTTTAAATGACAGAGTACAATGTCCTGTAAATTTGAGAGATCTGACTGGACCTAAACATGTCTCCTAGACACACTTCCCATTCAGGTATAAGACTGCACTTCCTACATCAGAGATTGCATCCAGATAACTGTCTTTAATAAATGCTGAAGACTGTGAACTCGTTTTGGCCCCTACAGTATCGTGTGACAATGAATTATGCAGTTTAATTATTTATAATATGAAAATAATCTCTCTAGAGAGAAAGCAATAGTTTAAGTGAATTGTAAGGCAGTTTGCTTAGTCAGACACTCTGTGGATCATGTTACAATGCCTGGGACATTGCAAATATCCCAGACAGTGATACCATGAGTAAAGGCTATGCATTAGAAATTATCTAGTTCCACTTTCTTGCTATTAGTAACTCACTGACGTGTGATGGGAACCACATCTTCTGTATCCCAATAAACCACAAGGGGGAACAGGGGGAGACATTTCAGAAAGAGGTTTCAGCCTGAAACTGTTTATGTCAGTAAAATTGACAGTGACTTCAAGCACACTGCCCAGCAAATTGTTCCACTAGGCAGCTCAAGAAAATTATATGAGCATCTCTTCAGTTTTACTAGCAGAAACATGACCTGCTACAGGAACGGCAAATGCTGCCAATTTTCTTTATTACATGTTTGAAAGAAATTCTTATGGCTTGAAGTATATGTATGTCCTGGTAGATGGTCTAGTGAATGAATAGTAACAGAGAATTTCGACTTTTTCCTATGTTGGCAGCCATATAAGAGATTTATAAAGGAACAAAATGTATTTTGATTTCTTTACTACCCTTCATACAATAGGAAGTGTAGTATTAGGAGACAGTAGTATTAGGAGGCAATCAAATCCAGCAAAAATGTTCAAAAGAAGGTAAGTCAGAAAGCAATTGTGTCTTCACCTCACCTTTGAATTCTTGCTAAAATTAGATAGCTACATGACTCACATACAGAATCTGAACAATTTTTCCCTCTGACATGGTTGTCAGATCCACAACTGTGGGGAAAAAAAACAAACATACGAAACTAAAACTGCAGCTTTGGAATGGGCAGGTAAGCAAAATTTTGGTGACAAATTGAATTAGAATCACATCAGGATCCTAGAAAGGACTGTCTGATTGTCCTGGTTTTTTCCACACTACTGGGAATTCATGATTGCTGCTTTACCAGAGAACCAGAATTAAAGTTATTTGGTCAGGTTTGTTCATATGAGAAGTTTTGCAGGGCAACAGTGTACATATTATTCATTTGTGTTTGTCACCAGACTTTTAAAATCTCAGGGGTTTTGTGTGATATTGCCTGCGATGGCTGACCTAATCTAACAACTTCCTACCAGCAAGTGGGTTGTCCCATAAAGCAGAAGCTGAAGTGATCAGCTCTTCCTGCTGTCTTTGCCCTATCAGACTGATGGCCAAGCACAGATAACCCCTTTTACCACCGCGGCTATGTCACATCGAATTGTTGTGATCAACTGCACAGAATTTGTTACAGAGTCACAGCCACAGAGTCTTGTGAGTTGGATGGGACCCATAAGGATCATCGAGTCCAATTCTTAAGTGAATGGCCCCTACAGGAATTGAACCCGTGACCTTGGCATTATTAGTACATTTGCAGCAAAACTTTCCAGTTGCAACCCAAATGATTTAGCCACAGACAAAAAGAAGAAGCAAAACAAAAGAGGAGAGGCAAGCAGCAGATATGACAAATAAGCTCCTCTGGCATTTAAATTTTGGTAATTTAGTCCCAAGTTTTGGTTGTGTTATTAGTGGCTTTCCTTGTGCAGGCAGGTCTGACTGTCTGCTCTGAAATCTCCAACTCTGTTTGTATCTGAGACCGTTCAGAATTTTTTTAATTGTTTGTAGCTCCTTGGCTGTTTGTAAGGAAATGGGAGGCCGTAGTAATGCCAAAAGGATTTACTGAAATACACAGAAAGAGCAAAAACTCCATTCAAGCCAATAAAATATCACCATGTGACCCGCAACTAGCAAGCAGAGATTTACATTTCAATTGATACTTCATTTAAATTGATACTTAATTCTGGAACAACAAAATATTCAACTCTTATCAACTGGAATCCCAAACATCCAGCAGAGGCAAAATAATCCATGGAGATTAAGAGCTTTCCTCACATGCCTGCCTAATTTTAAAACACAAGCACAACAAGCTTTCAAATGCCTGAGGCAGAGTTCTACAACTCTCTGAAACAAAAAAACTACTAGATTCCAGAAGCCTCGGCAATGTCTCATGTACGTGAGCTGATCTTAGCAATTGGGTGTTCTGGCACACCATGTGTCTCTCTCTCAGAGGGCAAGGTTCCCTTGCTAACCTAAAAAAAAATCCTTTGCGAGTTCTGGAGTCCCCTGTTAGTCAGCCTGTATCCATAAAAAAAATCTGACCACATCTCATCTTTTTTCTTCTGTACAGAAAAGGTAAAATGCATTTGGAGTCTCAGCAGGAATTTTAAAATGGAAAGGATTATTCAGAGCTCCTTCACGTCCTGTTCTTCAGGGACATTCAACAATTTTGCAAATTCTGCATCTTATTTATATCAGCAATTCCTAACATTAAATATTAGGTTGCAGTCACATGGTGATCCCCAAAAGATATTAGTTGCCTTTTCTTTTACATAAACAGTGAAAGTTTAAATCACTTTAGCAGTCTAACTGCTCTTGGCCATCATAAGAAAAGGAAAGACGTTCCCAGTGCATCCTATGACAATTCTTGGAATGTCTTAGTACATGTCTTTGTACATGTTCCTCACTGAATATACCTGTAGGAGGCGTGTCCAGGGGTGCAGGGGATGCACCAGGGCAGGGAAGCCCAGGGGACATGCACCCGGAATTGATAACCTCATTGGTCACAAGGTCACATGGTTTTAAGGGATAAAAACAGTGCTGGGTTTGAAATAAACCCTCTCTGATCACCACCTCAGCTGGGAGCAGACTCCATTTCTTTATTATATAAAGACCCCACCCGACATATACCTAATATAATGGACCCCCAAGTACAAGAGCAAGCACAGGAAAAAATACCAGTGTATAGCAAGTACACTCAGCCAGAGCTCAGTGTACGAGTAGGAGTAGTTTGCATTCTATTTTTCCTATGTTCCTAAGCAAAGATATTTATTAAAGTAACCAACCTAAGTAGTTACCACACATGTTTATTGTCTCAATAGTGCTAACAGCATGTATTTGGAATATCTTTTTTAAAGAAAAAATAAGTTAATTTAATTCCTTTAGCATTTTTTTTACATTTTTATGTGATTTTGGTTGCCAAAAAAGAAAAGTAATTGTTAGAATGGGCTACATGTTAACTGTAAATTGCTGGGTTTGCTTGTTTTAAATTATTGGGAATTATAAATCTGGGAAGAGTTTATTGAGATCTACTAGCAGGCAACAACAGTACCTCTGTTCAAACTCAAAAGCAGAGCAGTTGGCAATTTCAAAAAAGATGTCATTAGGATGCCTCACTTTCTCCCTTTTTTTAATATATTTCATTTTCTCTTGTTTTCATGCAGTCAGAGCTATTGCAGTCTAAAAAGGCACAATAGTCCTGTTTAGATTAGAAAAAAATCTAACGTCCATCCTGCCTGTCTAGGAAAATGGTACTTGCTGCACCAATTACAAGGATGATTTGAGCTTTTTCTCTAAGGGAAGCAAAGCTAGTTCTTGTCTAAATAAAGCAATGTGTTCCCTTAAAAAAAATGCAAAACAAATGTTATTATGCTGTCAAAATTTCTAGAAAGCTGCTCTGATCGCCTTAATGTGTCTCGCAGCAGGCAGTGAGGAGACATTTGTAGGGCCTTTAATAAGTTTTCTCAGACATGCTTGCTGAACAAATGAATCCCTGTGAGTGGTGGGAGAAGCAGCAGATCACTGCACAGCTGCATCCAGGACACGGTCTGCTATAAGGAGGCATGATGGGTGAAATGTTAAAAATCCCACTTCTCCCTCTGAAGGAGCCTATCCTGTATTCAGATGGCCTTTGCTTGCCTCAATATCTAATGAAATTTTTGAGACAAATCCCACTGGTTTATACAAGTTAAGAGTTAGCTTCTGTTCATTACATTCAGACATGGTAGATTCTTGCAAGATTTCAAGCTGGGCTTGCAGCTATCACTCAAGCTGAGCTCCAGAACTTAGAGCAGGCTTCTCATTTGGCGCTGCAGAGCTTTTCCTCTGCTCAAAATCCTTCTTGCCTACTATTCTTGAATACAGACGGGCTCATTTCATTTGTTATGAATGATGTGCACGTACCTCTGGTTTCTGCATGTTTGACAATTCTCTGCGTCATCATATATGAGACTGTGGGTGTCCTTGCTGGTAACCTGACTGCAATAGCAATGTCAAAAAGCAATGTTTGATGGCAGACATCCTTCTTCCAAGAGGCAGGAGGTTCATGCTGGGAAGTAGAAGTCACATGTTAACTAATAACAGTCAACAATAAAACATGAGTAGTCCCATCCTAAATAAAACCAGAGGTTTTGTCAGAATCTACTGGGGGAAAAAAAGAACTACAAAAGATTTTGATTAAAGGAACATAAAACAGCAGGGGGCAACAGAAAAACAGAATCTGTCAGAGAAGGAGTATTGCTATTAGCATCAGATTAGAGCTTTTTAGGCAAATGATGCTGGCCTCACTTCAAGACATGGGACTCTCAACGGAACATGATGCCCAGCAACACTATTTTCAATATTTTACTGGTGGGATACTGTTCCAAAAAATAAATGACTGCTTTGTGAACCTGAACAAAAGGAGGCCAAATTTGTTTGGACTAGCTGGTTCTAAAATTACTTTATAAGCACTTTTATTTCATACTTTATAAAAATTCCTGATTCTACTTGAAGTTTTGTAACGTCCAGTTTTCCAGTGCTTACTAGAAATCTATGCAAGGAAAGACAGTGGGCTGTTACATAAATATGTTTAACTCCTTCCTTAAGCTAGGATTTCTTTTTATCCAAACTTTGACCCTAATGAGTCATTTATATCATAACATAAATTATTCCATCCTTCAGAAAAAAAGATAAAGAATAAATCAGAGGTATTACAGCATCAAGGAAGCTGGCCTGAAGCCTAGGGATGTTGTTTCAGGGAGATCATAGCAATTTGACTTAAAAGTAGTAGTCAGGGGGGAAATCAGATGAATGAATTAGCTGCCTTTGGAAAAGGATGCACCACCATGGGTAGGGCCGTCACCATATTTCAAGAAGAGAAACATATCAGTAAGGTGGCAAATAACAGTTCTCCCAACAAACAACCCTGGCAAACCATTGGGTAGGGATATCCATTTAAACAGCTACTTTTTTGTCACTTGCTATGATGGTGTCCCTAATGTAGGATACCAAAACCGATGGCTCCTGTGCATCAGGTAAAAATAGTTTTTCATTCAAGGCAAATATACCATCTCACACTAACGTAACTTCTGCTTCCATCTTTTTATAGCTTAAATCAGCTTTACTTAAGATTTATTTAAAGACATATGCAATTGTCTCTAAGATTTTACAGATAAAATCTGTCTTTAAGGATAGCAGACTAGCTCAGTTCAAAGCTACTAGTTTGGCTACAAGAGATGTGGCTTAATTTATATGTTCTGCTTACACTTTCTGGGTGACATGGAACAAATCTTTCAAAAATACTTACTACTGAAATGATAATTAAAGGCATTCTGTCTTTCAGGGAAACATGATGATGTTTCTTTGGAGAATAAAAATAAAGATTGTAATACCTTCTGGTTGTAATACCAGACACCTTCATAAACAGTTTATATAAACTAATGCTACACAACCTAATGGGTATTTGGAACTGCTCCCTGTTCACTGAGGCAAGTGAGCATTTAACTTCAGTTTTGCCACCAAAATGACATGGTGTTGGCAAAGGAGAGCAGAGCACAGGCCTCTTCAGGCACCAGTAAAAACACAACCCATCCTAATATTTTTGTTTTAAAAAAAAATCCAAAAACTAAAAAAAGATTCTTTTTCAAACAGCTTAGCCATAACTAGTTGAAAAACTAAAGACTAGGAAGATGTGTTGGTACAACTGCTTTATGTAACATTATATAAGATTGAAACTACCTTACATTAACACAGGGGATGTATTTTTAGGTAGCATGATTCACTACATAACTATGACAACACACTTCAAACATCTGAAAATAAACCAATATTCTTATAAACTATTTTAAGGCAAAAAAGAGCAAAAATCAGGCTTTTCATAGTAGACATTGCAACTCAGCGGGGTCCAGACTGGCTCACAGAATTTGGAACTCTCTCTGCCTTAAGACACTCCATGAGTGCCTGTATTTACTCCCCGTTCCTACCTGCTTGTCTCAAAACCAATGTCAAACTTCTTTAGCCTATTTTGATCTGTACCTAAAAACACAGGGAATAAAATTTACAGCATTCATGGTTCATCTAAAGCATAATTACTTCTGCTCACTGGGAAGGAACACTTTTTTGTCTTTTTTCATGAAAACAAAATCAGATAATATCAGTTAGGGATGCTGATTCTAGTTGACAATGCAAATCAAGATCTGTTGTCTCAAGAAATATGTAAAACCACAGAGGAGAAAGATTAAAATAGTCTGTTTTTCATCAGTGCAAGACAGTTCTTATTCTGCCAGAATTTCACATCTCCCCTCTTTTTCTAAGGAAAAGGCTGCTTCTGTTTGTTATGCCGTACTCCTGGCATGGCAGCATGCACTCCTAGGCTTCATGGTCTTGAAAACAGTTTGTATGTCTTATCAGAAAAGTGACAGAAACATGAGAACAGCCACAGGTGTGGGAAATAGCATTTAGTCCTGCAAATTCACCATGCACTCGTGCAGAAGTATGAAGCCAAGTGAGCAGCTTTGGGTTGGGCTTCCCAACAAACCCATGACCCTAGGGAGGAGCACAGTCATTTCCATCCCTTTGAAAAGGGGATGCCTTGCTTCTGTTTCCTTCTGACATTGTTCAAGACAAAAATCCGTGACATCAGGTCATTTGCCAGTGTGTGGCTATATCGCAAACTTCCCATATTTTGGATCCGTGCTATCACACTCTCTCAGTTTTTCTTGGATAAACAATAAAAATTTAATTACAATTGTGCTATATAAATAAAAATAGATTATTTGGGGAAAGATTTTAGAGAAACCAAATAAGCAGTAGTTATAATCAACCAAAACTGCATTTGTCCAAATTTAATATTCTAGTTAACTTAAAATTACATACCTGAACCTAAGCTTGTACCTCTGTATTCACTTTGAAGTAATGAGGGATAGCTACATGTCAAAGGCAATTCAGCTAATCATAAAACAAGAGTTTAATGTGAATGCTCCTCTTGATGTGTGTATATCTTTCAAATGACAGTATATCATAGGATGACTAACTTAGAATTGTGTGTCTAATTTTTAGAATCTTATGTTTTGGCAGATGGAACCCACCATGAGTATGCTAATCTAATATATCTGTGAAAGGCACTATTAAGACAACAACTTGGATAAAAAATAATTTAAAGAAGTTAAATGATACTGCAGTTCCCATTACAACAATGTTTTTCTCCTGCAATCATTTCACTACCCATAATAAATATTTTTTAGTGATATCTCCTGAAATGAAGTGCACATGCACCTGGGACAACCAGCTGGGCTGTACAACCTGTAAGTTTTTGTGTGAAATGGCACAAGCATCAGATGCAACAACTTTTCAGTAGTTTTTTTAGCATGCTATTATGGCTTAAAGAGTCTATGATACAATGTGAAAAAGATCGTGTGGCAACATTGGTGGCAACGGGTTTTATCTGCACTGCACTCAAGCATCTGGGTTTTAGACATTCATAAATAAATCTCAAAGAAAAAACTGAAGAAAAAAAGGAAAGTGAGTAGTATATTAAATTGTCTGTAAAACATTACAGAAAATTATCTCAAAACCTAGAAAACAGAGATGTAATCTAAGTCCTCTAGCTCTCACATTCTAGGTACTCCTGCTGCATCTAAATCTGAATCTAAATTTATCCCTAATTCTAAATCTAAATACAAATACTTCATAGTCCAAGTAAAAATCAAAAGCTTGTCATATTTCCTAGTATTACTCATCACAATCTCACTGTTATTATTTTGGAAGAAACTGTGAGAGAGTAGTAGAAAATTTAGGAAGATCATCAAGGCCAAAGATTAAGGAACATTTGGTAAAAAGACATGGACTTGACTTCTATTGCATAGACCAATGATAGTGGCCTCAAGGAACCAGCATTGTTTGTTTCAAAAGAAAGAAGATGATAATACTGGTATTACTGAAGCTCAGAGTCATGTACCTGGAATGTTAAAGACACATCATTTATACAGCATGCCATGTGTAAGGGAAGTCCTAGCACTGGCCCTGACACTAGACTGTGCTGACAAAATTGCCAATGAAAACCTGAAGGCAGATGAATTCAACAGATATATATGGCCCTTATCTCAGGAGAAATCTGAAAGATGTACTTAAATTTTCTGGTCTTCATGGAGTAGCTTTGAGTTCCTTGGTTCTGAAAAATTTAAACTTTGTAAATGTTAAAGCTAAATGTTCTCAGACTGGGAGAACTGCACATCTTTCACCTAGGGATATCAAAACCATTAGAGCCTTTCTCCCTGCACAGTCTACTATCAGGAAGCCCTGACAGCAATTAGAGAAAAAGTAGGGCAAGATTAAAGAAATGGTAAATATCCATTTTCAGGCAACTAAACTGAGCCTTTGGGCACAAATCAGTTTCAGACTAGGAACCTTAAAATGTCTTCACATAGCGTCTATAGATGTCTAAATTCCTATTTACAGGCAATAGAGCCCCAGGAAGCATTTCAGCTCATGATAAAATAGACATCTAGACGATGAGTCAGCTGCCTACACACTGGTTTGCAGTAGCATTTGATAGGTTTCTAGGCATGCATGATGTCATATGGACCTCTGGGAGATTATTGTCCTTCGAGAGCACCACCATATGAAATTACTGAGGACACGGGAAGTGCCATCAATGTCTCTGTCTTGTGAACAAATCATATCCCTTGTGATGGTCAGCTGAATTGCCCCTCATATCACTGACTACAAATTCTCCTCCACAAACATCACTGGGTACTATATTTTTTTAGCCTAAATTGATATGTCCTAATCTTGAAATGAATCCCATCTGTCAGAAGCATTCAAGGAGAAAATGATGCAACAGTTACATGACACCAGTTTTCTTCAATGTAGAGACACAGAAAAAACATTAGGCATCATGGCAATGAATGCTACGTTAGGCATCTTGGCACTGTGATAGCTTGTAGAGCAAATGGTATCAAACGAGGAGGAAGGTGGTGTTGCCTCCCTGCATATCATCTGCAATAGCTTCTGGAGCTCTGTTGTCAACATTTTAAAGAAGAAGACTGAAAGGTGGGGAAGGATTTCATAGAGAGCTACAAGATCTGGTCACAATCCAGAAAAAAACAGGGTTAATAAAAGGCATGGGAGATATTATTATTCATTATTGTCAATATTCACATCTGTTTACACGGAAAGAAATTTATGTCAGCAAAATTCTGTAAACTACCAGGAAAATATTCAGAGAGAGGCCATGTTTTAAAGCTAAAGACTGACAAATGCTAAGGCTTTTATCCCTAAATAAAGAGAAGCTAGCACACAAAGGTGGGGAATTTTTAACCTAGGCTTGCCTGGCTTTTTCACAGAGATGGCCTAAGACGATTCATTGTGCTGCTGAACAAGCAGTTTTCTGCGGGAGGTCAAAGCAGAAGAGCAAATAGCACCCCTGTAGCTGTGATACTTATGACACCACTTAGTGGTGCTAACACATCAAAGTGTAACCCCCAGAAATGTCCCCAGGCTTTGCATTAGACCCAATGGACCCTGGGGAAAGCACTAAGAGAGAGGGGAGAAAAAAGGCAAAGTCTGCCTTTCTGAAGGGTGCATGTTCCATCAATTAGCACAGTTATGCTGAGGTGCATCTCGGTGGCAGTGCTTTCCTTTCATCTTTCACAAAATATCCAATCTTCCCCAAAGCCATTTAAGAAGTACAACTACTAGCATATACCAGTGTTTATCACAAGAAATTGTTAATAAGACTGAATGTTTTCTAGAGGGAACCTCAAGAAACATTCTACTACTAAAAAATTAAAACAAAACTGTAACTTTTAAGACAGCTCTGGCAGTGTCAAAGCAAGATACTGTTGAATGAAACCCAGCAATGAGTTGTCTATGATTAAACAGTATCATCTAGAGAACGATGATTTACTCACAAGCTGAGGCTGGTATCTCCTCCATTTTCCACCACAGTGACTGCAAAATTGCTGCAAAATTCGTGGGCATCTATGAGGGAATCAGAGGGGATTGGGGAGAAAAAAACATTGTAAATATAAAGTAATGTAATAATTACTAGTTTCAACTCAACATAATTACAAATGAGCTTCCACCAGCTACTAATTATCTTCTTGGTTACAGAGGCCATATTTTGTTTAAATGAAGTGGAATGAAATGCTGGTGAAAGCTACATAAGCAGTACTAACGAGAGAACACATTGGAGGAGACATATTCCCTTTTTAGACCCTTGGACAAAGGGTCTTGTTTTGAAGGTGCAGGAAGAAAAAGCACACAGAAACTGAGCATTCTCCTGAGCATCTGAAAGACCCCGGGTGTCTAACTCAGAAAGAAATTTACTTTCCTTGAATGTGTAACAAACAGAACATGCAAAGTTAATTTGTTATAGTACTAATTGGTCTTGAGTTCTTTCTGAAAAAATTCAACAAAAATAAACTTTTTGGATGGGGTCCTTGAATCGTATCCCTTTCACCTTTCTTCAGGCACTCACGGTAGCCTTCAGCATTTTCCGCAGTCATGGAAGTAATCACATCTCTGTTGGGTCTGTAGATGCCTACATTACCTGGGAGAAGCAATTCACCCAGCTTCACTTTAATGAACTTATAAAGCATCCCATGAACTGAAGTCAGATCTTTTCCCTCACACAAGAATGCCTAAACCTGTCTCTATCAAAACAATGTTATGTCACATTTAACTCTGAAAGCTAATTAGCATTCATAATCATGGTTATTGGAAAAAAGTCTAAGGACTAAACAGAGCAAAACAAAGTAACCTGGAGTCCTTGGCTAAAAACTCCACCCTAAATAGACAAGGCAGAAAAGGGCTGGAGAAAATGATAAAAGATGAGAGGAAAAGAGTGTGATGACACCATCTGAGATGGTCCACAAGTCCAACTTCTATGTTGGAAGACAAAGCTCATGGAAATAAAGGAGAAGGTAACAGATATGTTGGAAAGGAAAACAGGGAGGGAAGCAGAAAGTGATTCTAAAGTGTATGCAAAGAAAAGAAGTTTCAACGGTCACCATTTTCCCAATACACTGCATAGGATTAATGTTGGACTTAGTGCATCACGTGGACATAAATCCACAGTGAAATTAAAACACTAAAAGACAAAGAAATACTAAAATGATCAAAGACAATTAAAATCTTGTAAGAAGAGCATATTCATATAAATGTTTTTGACATTTAAATGTCAAAATGATTTCATGATAACAACAACAGCTATCAAGTGCAAATGAGCTTTCCCTTCACCTTTAAAGTAGCAATTTAATAGGTAATTTTAGTATTTTTCCCTTCATAGACAAGGGGTATATGTTTTCTTTACAGGGTTAGTAATTTATATTCAAACATGTCATTCTTATCATGAAACAACCATTTAATAAGTTTTGTTTATTATTTATTCCCAGCAAGTTGACTTTTCTTAGGATCAGGGCTACAGCAGCTAAACACTCATGGTCTTGCTGTGAGATATTCAGTGCTCCAAGTAGATTTGCAGCTAAAGACAAAAAGCCTTGACATAAAGTCCACTATGGGTTGCACTCTGGAGTCATAGACGTGACTGTAGCAGTCTGCACAGACATGAAAACCTTGTCAAATATCTCACATAATTAAAAAAAACCAGACACAACCACAGTATACAAACCTTTACATACACACATTGCTTCTTATGATAGCATAATGAATGTACATTATCTATATTTGCAGCTGGTTCAGCTTACTCATAATTATCTAGCTCATTTATCGTACATCACACCGAATACATAAATGTTATCTCCAGAGATACAGCAGAATGATAAAAACAGCAACATAATTCATATGACTACAAAGAAATTTGAAGGCAATATTACTGTGCTGCTAAAGATTCCAAGCTGAAGACCACATGTTTTTGACAGGTTTTTTTTATTTTTGTCTGAAAGAGAAATAGACATTTGGCTTTATGCCTCCACTCTTACAGTCCATTTTATTACACATGTGAAATTATTTTTCAGTATTTAGTTTTCTGAACATTAAGTACCAGATTATAGTATATGAAATATATATTCTTTTAATATCTCTGATGAAACTCAGTGAAAATAAAAGTAGGATTGTTTTTACAGTTTCTCTAGATAGCAGCCTATGCCTCTTGGTTGTGGACTACATTTCCGTCTGTGATTAAAATGATAGGTGTCTTGTGCTTTATAAAACCCAATCCTATTTACTTAGCTGTGTTTTTAATTAAGTGTGCTTTGCAGTCAACTCTCTGTGGCACTTGTATGGAGAATGCTATAAAAATAAAATGAGCGACTGAATGTAATATTGGATAGGGATTGCTGAAATGCATTTTAATGTTTTTAAAGCATGCTCATAAAACTTATGTTGGACAGGCTAAAAATTCAGATTTCCTGGAGGAGAAGAAAATTTTTTCATTATTTAGCCAGAGTGACATATAATTAGTCATTACAGTCTGCTCAGAAAAATTAAAAAACTCTTTTATGCTACTATTTTCCTTCTGAGTTTCAGGAATTTCTACCTTTCAGCTGTTTTCATCAACCATAGCAGAGGAGGTGATAAATGAGGCTCCTCTAGCTGCTCACAGATTTGCTATTCTGGTGGCCCTGTCACAGAAATTAAGGACTTGGAGCACCGGCTGCTTGAATTCTGCCTCTTTTCAAACCATGTGTACATCTTACATCTGGAAACACAAACACCCTTAAATTACTAGATGACATAGGATAGGAAATATATAATTATCTGGAAGTATATTCAGTACTTTGTTCTTTTATTGTTCTTATGCCCATGACTGGAACACGCAGAGCTTCAATTTTGATCCCATTCAGCTGATGCTTGTATCAACACAAAACAAAAGATGGTCTCTGCCCATAGCAGTGTATGATCTCAACAAGAGATTTCAGAGAGATACAAGGTGATGTATAGATTATGCCAGAAGGAATTATGGGCGGTAAAGTAGTCACTCCAAAAATATACATCCACTTTAGAGTGAAGTAGGCGATGTCCTCCAAAATGCCCCTTCCTCTCCAGTGCCTATAAAAGGAATTGAGGAATTTGAGAACCAGATATCCACCCTACAGATGTATAAAAGCAAAGCGTTAGAACAACTATTATCAGTTTTTTCTGGGAAGAAGAAAGATAAGGTTTAAGGAAGTCTGTATACAGAGAAAAGAGCACAGGAGTGGCTTTGTGCATATTTAGATGGAGATGATAGAATCAGATTGACACCCCACTGTGATAACTGGTCAGGCACTTCCCAGTAACGCAATAGTGCAATTAATGATTTTACAATGTATTTTTAAATACATAATTCAATTTCTTCATTATCATCTGCAGAAATAAGTCAATGCTTTGCATATGGCAGAAACTTTATTAAGTTGAAGTGGCAAAATGTACAGCTATTGCTGCAACTACTTCTCTTTATGAGTCAACTTTCATGACTCATTGCAAACCCTCTATTATGCAGCAGCTGGGAGCAGTGAACATAAAGCTCATGCTCTTTCTGGTGGCCTCTTCCCCCTCTAAACCAGAATTTTCTCTGTGATCCTGTATGTGTTTGCAGTATGTCAGCTACACAGTGATCTAAGCCCATTCTTGACTCAGGTCACTTGCCCTCCTGAATATTTGTTGCAAGTGCAGTCAAAGTGCAATGCAAATGCAAGTGCATTATGGTCTGATAAAAGTTTGTGCTCATACAATGTAAAATGATTAGGCAGGGTGTGACTGATCGAGATACAGTTAAATCCACCACCATCTTAAATCTGCCTCTTCCTAAGCTACATATGTGACAGTAGCTCACAAGAGAAACAGAAAGTATGTGGATCAGGCAGGAGCACACATATGCCTATTTTTCACCTCGACAGTATAGTTAAATACACAGCCTCTTGGTGCCTGTGTGGATATCCACTTTTATCACAGATCTTCACTTGTAGAATAGGGATCATACCAGCTTCTTTGTCATCTTCTTTGTCTATCCTGGGTTGCAGAAAGAGAAACAACATCACAAATACTCCAGTGAGTGTTGAGAAACATCTTTAGGGATTTTTTTGTGTGCGTTTTTAGAAGGTTCAGCGCCTCCTGATAGTTTTTGTATTAAAGCAGCAAAAGACTGTTAGTTGAAGAAGAAAACTCTATTCTGTGTTGTGAACCTAAGGGTATTCTCTTACTTGTAATGAGTATAGTAGTCTAACAATTGAAATTACCCATTTACTGCACTTTAAATTTCCACAATACACCCAATAGTGCATGTTAAAGTGTGAAGGCTGTTACAAAGCCATACAAGCAGAGGTGAATATTTCTGAACATCCACTTTTAACATGTTCAAGTCATTGTATGGGTACTGTCCGAGTTGCCTACATGTTCTTTGGCTGTGTACAAATCTTAAGATTTTAAAATGGAAAATATTTTTATTTGTTGCATCATGCTGTCTTGTAAACAAAGCAGTGAGCTTTGATAATATTAAATTTTGTGGCTTAATGTGGGCTGAGGGCATAAACAGAAGATGAATGTTCAGCCTAAAGGGAGAGATGGGAAGTGCTCTGCCTGTTTTCCGTTGATAAACAAGGGGATGTTGGCCAAAAGAAAGCAGCCTTTGAAGAACAAACTTCTGCTCTACTAGCAGCATTCTTCTCTCAATTAATAGGCTGGTATATAATTTTCAAGAATAGTGAAGAATACAAATTTAATCTTTTATTCTCTTCTGCATATCCTTAATTTTGCACTTGGATGGAATTCAAGGGATTGTGAATGGGTGAATCTTCTGCAGTTGTCTTCTGTAATGTTACATTACCCGTGCTCTTTCCAGGAAAAACACAGCATCCCACCGAGTCACAAGAAATGCTGGAAGCAAGCATAACAATGTTCTGTTTTCAAAAAGTATTCATACAAGAGGTTGGAAACAGCACAATATTGATGAGCTGTGTGAAGGCTCTTCCCAAATGCTCAGCTGACAGAAATTGTGGCTGTTGCACTGAGTAGGGCTGGACAGAACAAAGTTTACAGGAACTCAAGGTCTGTTCTGTGATGACATTCTTTCATTACTGATCATGAAATTAAGTCTCATTTTTAAGCATCCAATAATGAACAGTTAAACGTTCCTGACTCCAGAGATTTGAAGATGTTACAATGATAAAATCCACACTGCAGGGTCAACATAACACAACTGTTTCCAGCTCCTTGGTTTCTTTCACTATTGGACTTAGAGAAAGAGCTAGCTACAGTATATGACATATTAAGGTTGCTATGTCATTACTGATTATTACACACAAAAAGAGCTTGGTACCAGTCTCTGGAACATATAAAAATAATAATGGGATATAAAGCTCAATATTACTGATTCTTTTTTTCTGAGTATTTATCAGTTCTCCATAAATTAATACACTTGTAAGATAGTTAATGAATGGGAGCATTTGAGGTAAATAGTTTTAGCAGTTCAGTTCTTTCTGATGTGTCATCTAGGAATAGGAATCAGAATTGCATTGCCAAGTGTCTGGACACTCATACTGTGATTTGGTGCCTGCACTGCTGAGTTCTCACGACTGTTGATGGTGTCACCATTGTGTGGAGAAGAGCAGCTCTGCAACCTCCCACAGCAATGGTTGGACAATGGTGCAGGATGTGGTGTCTTTTTAGCCAACTCAGTCATCCTTGGGGGCAGGAAAGAGGAAGAAGGATGACAGAAAGGGCAGTTTGGATGGAATAGTGGGAAAGTCGGAAACAATAGACTGTGGGTTTTTTCAGGCAGGGGATCTAAAACAGAAAAGCTACAAATTATTTACCTCCTTCCTGCTGCAAGGGGCATGTGCTGGAAGCTTCCTCCCTTCTGTCTCCTTCCACTTCAGAAAAAATTTCAGACACCTTTTGCCTCCATTTGTTTGTGCTCAGCTGCAAGGCTAGAGACTCCAGCTGGGCATTGTATATCCTGCAGCATTAATGAGACTGAGCAACTCCAGCCATGCTGTCTATCGTCCTCTTCATAGCAAGTGATACTGCCTGTCCATTAGCCACAGTCCCCAAGTTTGACTTAGCCTTCATTGCACATCCACTTACAGTCAATCTGCCAGGTATATGTATGCTGTTGTTGTAGTTACAGCATAGAGTATGTTTTATATATTCACCCAGTTTATTTCATCTTCTGTTCCTATAATATATACCTCTCCTTAATTTGGTATAGGCAAAATCACTCAATTTCTCTCAGTTCTTTGGCTTCAGTTTTGTTGCTGCTATTTATCTTGTCAAGTTCAAGTAACAAAACACATTTACTAGCTGCAGTTGCAGGAATTATAAGAGAGTTTCTTTCTTTGCTTAATTTCATCAAACCAGGAGGCTTGGTAGTGCTCTCATAACAGGAATTTGCAGTGACACAACACTGAAATAACTCCTGCATCAATTTGTTCATATCAGGGCAGAAGTTTTTCAGTGTAAGAGAATCCCAGGGGAAATTAGGAAGAATACTGAGCAGACAGAGAAAGGATAGCCATATAGCTTACTGATTCCAAGACACTTTGCTGAAATACTAGCTACTTCTTTTTGCACCAGAGGGAACCGTGCTGAGAAACACCATTACAAGTCCATTGCTTCACTCACTGATTTGATAACAACAGAACAAAAAAATTATATTTGGTACCTGATTCTTCAAACTGTTACGCAGCTGTTGAATTACAGGTACTTGCAAGAGCCCTGGTGACTCAAGTTTACATGTGTGTTAAGTACTTCCAGGATTAAGATCACAGGTGCATAATAATAGCTTCTTGAATTATGCCACTAGAAGTGGAGGTCAGTCTATCCATGAGATTATTGTGATCAGGGTGTTCAAATCAACATTACATTACTTAATAAGTATAAAAAGCATTCTTTTTGAAGCATGAGAGCCCATATCCTAGGGAAAGCTCGAATGAATCTTAGGAAACCTAAGATATCCAAAATCCATACGAGATAAAGCAAGGACACAGGAATCAAAGCAGAACACAAGAATCAAAGCAGGACTCTAGTGTTTTTTCGAAGTAAAAATCAATCACAGGACACAACTGTGAGGACCACAAGATCAAAAAATATATTGGATTTAGATGCCAGACAGCTATAAAAGCTTTTTTGAACTCATGGACATCCCAGAGCTTCTTGCAACAGTCTCTTTGGTGTTGATTTTTTTCCTTTTCTCAGCACTAAAATAAGCTTAGTAAAAAAAAAAAGCTGTAACATCATCCCCGCTAGTACTGCAGCATAATTATGTAAAATTGAATAGATTAGCTTAAATTGAAACATTTTTTGGCATCATAACAGAGCCATTATGGGATATTTGGTTACCATAGAAACACAGGTAATGAAAGAGGTACTGTTATTAAATCATGAAACTTGAAATAAATTAATACAGATGTTAGAATCTGTAATACATAGCCTCATGTATTACATTAAAGGAATGATCTCACTGACACACCACTGCTAGCATGTAAACTCTAACTTTACTGATCGTACAAATCTGAAAAACAGGCTGTGCCTGGATGTCATTCAAATGAAAGAATCAGTCTTTGTCAAATGTTACCTTTTAGGCAGTACTATTTCCTTGTTTAAGAATATTTGTTTAACACAGATGAGCAGCAAATATGTTGCAACAATTTCTTAAAACTTCAGATCTTATTTTTGTTTGCAAACATTGAACAAAGAGGGCAGAACCACAGAAGATACTACAACGCTTAGGCAGAATCTGTAACTACTAGAAATAGCTGTTTTTTTAGAACATTTGTTTTCTGAGTTTTACCATTCTGAGTTTTACCATTCTGTTGTTATGTTTTCTTCCCCAAAATAAGTAAGAAGTCCTTTGCCTTCTTTAGCAAACAACTTTGTCAACAAGTACGGAAACAAGTTTCTACTCTGCTTGACCACATTGAAAAAGCTCAGCCTCTACTGCCACTATGCAAAAGGTGAAACCCATAGGTAGCCTATATGAAGGCCTGTGCAGTGAGGCAGTGCTGTGTGTGTGCACTTGTGTCTTCTTTTTCCCATACATATGAAAATTTTGCATCAGCACTCACAGGAGCAAATTTAAAACTCCGAATCTTCAACAAACTTGCAAAACTGGCCCTTTCAACTAGCCCTAATAAAGTCTGCCATTCTCAGTTTACCCTTCCCATCCCTCATCCTTTCTTCTCTTCCCCGTTTTTCCTCCCAGTACCCCTCACACACAGACTTGTCTGTTTCGATAAAGAGGTGTGCCAGTGCAAATTTAAAACCTTCTTGTAAATATTTCTGCTCTTATAATTTCAACCATATTTGCTTGGAATTAAGTTCTTCATTACTGCATATGCTGCCAATTAGGGAACACAGTGTTCTACCAGCTGAAGTTCATTACAGCATATCATAACTAGAGAAAGAGAATGAAAAAAAAGGAAGGATGCACTCTAGTAACATGGGCACTTACCTTAGCCTCAACAATCTGACACCTAATGCACCACAGTTATATGAAAAGCCATGTTATACGTGTTAGAGGACAGGTGAGATCCAAAGATAAGGTTGTGAGACATAGCATTTACTGCATAGTGACTGGTCTCTGAAGGGGTTTGACAGCTTTACCATCCCTCTTGAGACAAGGGTCTGGATTTGAGGTGTTGCATTTGCAGGACTGGAGAATTTAGGAAATCTTTCTTTTTCTGTATTGTAGTCACACTTCAGTCACCTTCCACTAACAGAATTTAACAGCAGTATGTTAGTATTCCTTGTTTCTGATTCTATTATTGCATTGTTATAAAAGCAATTAAGGGAAAATTACTCTCCTCTAAAGCTGCTAATTATACTCTCAAATTCCACCCTGCCCCCAAAACATAACAACTGGTGTCATGTCTCTACCTTGCCGACAAAAAGGAACAAAAAAAAAAATCCGTAAAGCACAGCCTAATTCCTTTCTTCCCAATGAGAATTTTACAGGATATGAGATGTCAGCAAGCATCTGAAATAAGAAATGTTGCAAGTGGCACTTTTCACATACAAAACAGTGATGTAATAAGAAAAGGTGAATTTCTAGTTTGTACCTTGTGTTTCTCATACTTTCTACAAAAAAGATGAGTGGAGAAAATGGCTGGATATTTCCAGCAGACTTCTAGAAATCCTTCCATAAGCCTTCAACAGAACATCCCACCAGAGGGCACTCAGGCCAGCTGGCAGGTCTCTTGGTAAGTGCGTTTTGGTCTATACCCAGGTGATAACACGTGCATAAATTACCAGAGAGCAGAGTGCTTCCCACAGCACTTGCCACCTCTGCAGGAACTTGTTCCTAGACTTTACTAACAGGCATCATTGCAGGTATCTTTCCCTCAGGCATTTAGGAAAACAAAAAGCAATACTGTTTACACTGGCTAATTGCAACCTATAAGGCATTTAACGTCTAAATAAAGCCCTGTTTTAAATATATTACCAACACAAAGAGGCACTACTTAGTTCTTTTCCAAAGGGAATTATTTTCTCTTAGCAGAATATTTCTATGGAGAAAGTCTTGCACACCATCCCTGCTTTTGTTTATTCCGAATGAGTCTGAATAGTCTACATGGTTAGAGAGACCAAAAAGATTGAATTTCTTCATTTTCTCTTGTCTATGTAATGCTGATCCACTGGCAAAAATGGGGGAGAGGGCAAGACATATTGAATCTAGCTGGGTTGTTACTTTTCTTTATAGCAGCCCCTTTTGGATGTGTGAGTAAAACAGTGTCAGTAACACACCAGTGTTTTGGTATTGCTGAGAAGTGCTTGTTCAGCATCAAGGTTTTTTCCACTTTGCCCCAGAGAGGAGGCTGGGGGAGCACAAGAAGTTGGGAGTGGACACAGCTGGGACAGCTGACCACTGAGCAAAGGGATGTTTCATGCTTTATAATGTTATGCTCAGACATAAGAAATCAGGATAAGGAGGAGGGTGCAGGGACAATTGGGGTTATGACAGTTGTCTTCCCAAGTAAGCATTACATGTACTGAGGCACAATTTTCCAGGAAGTGGTTCAACATCTAACTGTCAATGGAAAGCAGTGAATGAATGTCCTATTTTGTTTTGTTTGCACATACAGCTTTTTTCACTTATTAAACATCTTTAGCTTGAGCGGGGAATCATCTTGCTTTTGCTCTTTTGATTCTTTCTCCCATCCTGCTGGGGGATGAGTGCTTGACCGGGTGGGTGCCAGGACCAACCCATCACAAGAATATAGAAGAGGGAAAAAAAACTTGAGGCTCCGAGATGACACTTTTGTATTTCCTGAAGAGAGGAGGCAAATCTCAAGGCTGGAAAGGGCATATGACAGCTCACGTTAAAACCAGACTTTTTTCATGAGTAGTATCAAAGGTAACTTCCATCACATTTTTCTATGTCTGGATAGCAACTGAGACAAGACTAGACTTCCCTCTATGAAAAAGAATTTAGAAACTTTGAGCTTTTCCATTTTAGAAGTCCTAGAAATACTTCTGTATTTTGTAAAGGATATCCTGAATTATTGATGAAATATCCTTTTGGCAATGTTCTTAATAGCTTTTTTAATACTGTAAAAAAACCTCTCTGTGGTCAGATATTTCTTCAGCAAATTAAAGAAAGAAGTAGGCTCACCTAATAAATATACATGAAACTTCTCTTCATGTCTATAAAATTGAATTGTGGTGTAATATCGCATTCTAAAACATTCAGCTTTTCTCTCCATTGATCCAAAGAAAATACTTTACAAATTGACTGTCATCCTGTGATGTCCTTAAGGTGATAACATATAAGTAATTCTGGTCATTTTAGTATTGCAAGAACAACTACCATACCACCTGCTTGTGTAAAAGTTTTTGTAAAAAGGACATTTGTAACCTATAGAACCTACTTACTACATCCGAGCATGTAGGATTACAAGGCAAGGAGTTGCTGCAAAGTGGTATATAGCACAAATGGTGCATGTCTCTGTGGGCATAGGCAGCCCCATATGGACATTTCATAGAATCATAGAATGGTTTGAGTCAGAAGGGACCTAAAGATCATCTAGTTCCAGCCCCCCCCTGCTACAGGCAGGATGCCACCCACTAGATCAGGCTGCCCAGGGCCCCATCTAACCAGGCCTTGAACAGCTTCAGGGATAGGGAATCCACAACTTCTTTGGTTAACCTGTTCCAGTGCCTCACTACCCTCCCAGTAAAGAACTTCTTCCTATCATCTAGTCTAATCCTAACATCTAATACTTCTCTAAGGTCTCCTGCTCCCTCTCTGGTGCTTGGAGCCTGGCGATGGCAGAGTGGAACAGAACAGGGGAAAAGAAGGGACTAGACACTTAAAATAAAAGCAATTTGAAACATTAAAAAAGCAAGTTCAAGATCTGGGATCATATTTTCTAGATTGGGCACTGTGTTTATATTGCAGGCCACTTCTTCACATGTATGGATAAATAAACACCCATTTGTTAGCCTTTCAGAGCATAGTGTACTAGCACAGTAGCAGGGGAAGGAAGATGCTACTTCTGTAATTTCACATTTATTTATTTTAAAGCAATCTGATAAAAGCTCAATAGAAAATAAAAAATGTCATAACTACTTTCTTGACTTCACTAAAGATTGTAGTCAGGAGCATTCAACAGTTTAAAACTTTCTTTCCTGCTGTCCCTGGATCAGCTGCTTCCACCCAGTTTCTTTGAGGGGCAGACTACACTGAAGCAGTAAATTTCACCAGCTGAATGGGGAAAAAACGGAGAATTCCTTCCGCACCAAAATTACAAATGAGCATAGTTGTGCCACAGAGATAAGACAGGAAGGAACAATACAAGCATTCATTTTCATATTTCTATGCATCTAAATATATCATAGCTTTCCTACAAAATTCTCCCATGGGGAATTTACTAATTACAGCAGCAAACAGAACAGTAAAAAATACTGGCCGTAGGCTGCCATCTGCCGGTTTATGTTACAAAAGGTCACCTGCCAGGAGATTTTGGCAGATTTTGCCTTGCCATTGTAAACAGGGTGACAAATCCTCACCCATGGAAGGCTGAGGGCATCCCATTCCCACCAGTGGAAGCTGATGAGGCTTCTGGAAGCCAGTGGGCTTTCTGACCCTGACTTACTGCTCCCTAGAACTCTTTAAAAAAACTGCTGCTTTGCACAGATATTTTTTCTGTATTGATACTAATTTAAAATTATTATACTTTGATGTTCACTATCAGGTTGTGAACCTTTCAGCCACACAAATACACAAACACACACATGCACAAATGCAATCTCCATGGAAGCCACACCTAAATTCTAATTTTTGTGGAACTTTATGTCATGTGTACGACCTGCACATTGTTTTCTTGCAGTAGGATTATAGTTTTATTTTCATCAGATGGCATGTCCTGAAGGTTCTCCGTCTGTTTTCCTGGGCTCTTAACATCATTTAATGACTTATTACAGCTCAGAACACAAATATTTTATTGGGTTCAAGGGCAGCATGTAAATTAAATGAATATCTCCTGGTGAGGAGATATTGGTTCTCTTATTTAGCTGACATTTACGTTAACATGTGCAAGACTAGTGCTCATAAAAAGTTCTAGAAATAAAAGCCAGGCTTGTGTGAATCAATAGCATTTTTGCTGCTGGCTTCAATGAGTTCAAGATTTCAATTAATACATCTTGGTCTTGGTGCATAAATTCCTAAGCCTGCCATGAGCTCCACATGTTATCCACAGCAAGTTCAGACTACAGATAGTGCCATTAGTATTGCAATCAAAAGTAAGGGACATGAAACTCTCCCCATATTGATCATAATCTCAGAAAAAGTCTCTAGCGACCATTTCAGTTGTAGTGTGTACCTCCATCTTGTGGTAGTTACATTTCAGAAACAGTACTATTAAAACTTCAATTTTTCATCTGAAATATTCACTAGTTTTTTTAAAAGTTTCATGAGTCCCTGTTACAAGCAACGTTAAACTTTCTTTGTTCCAAAATATACACAGCAGTGTAGCTGACTACCTAATGAGCCAACAACACAGTTGAATTTTGCAAGAATTGAGCATCACAATCATGACGCTGCAATCAAGAGGATATTGTCAAGATTAACAGACCTTATACTAACTTACTTCTGTGTTCTCTACAGCCCTTTGCAGAATGAATACAAGTCTCTATAATGTGAAAGGGTCTTTGCTTGCTTTCTTGCTTGAGTGTTCTAATGGAGCTCAGTGGAAAGTGGAGAGATCCATGGTATAATGTATGTATATGTATTTGTAAGTACATGGTTGCATTTGCATGCACATATTTTGCAGTTTCTCAGAGAAAGAGAATAGAGTTTCAAGTGAAATTTTTGGAAGCTAAGAGCATTGTGGAGTTTCCTGAGGCTTTCAGTGTATACCCAATAAGAGTCTTCACAAACTTATGCAATATCTGTTGGAGCCACCTTCTTAATTCTATTGTCTCTTCTTAAAAATACTGAATCAGTTAGAATTTGACATGACACTTCTCAATTGTTTGAGCTGACAGGAACCTCCCGAGTTTCAGCAGAGTCCAGCGTGAAGGATAATCTCATGCAGCACAGCAGACTGGGGCCCAGTTGGCTAGAGAGTAGCTTTCCAGGAAAGGACTCAGGGATTCAACTGGAGGGTGTGAACATGAGCCACCAATGCACCTTTGCAGCACACCAAAGTGTCCTGACTATATTAGGGGACGTCAATCCAGCAGGTTAAGAGAAGAGATTAATTCAGCACTTCTGAGACCGCATCTGAAATACCGTGTCCAGTTTTGGGCTCCACAGTAGAAGACAGACACTGACATAGAGGAACAAGGGCAACAGAGGCCAGTAGGCAGCTTCATGGCTGGATAACATGATGTAGAAGGAAAACATGTCAGGTCTGAGCCTGTTCAGCCTGGAGGAGGGAAGGCTGTTGGTGGAGGTATCTTATTGCTGTGAACAACACCAGATGAGAAGATGCAGATAAAGGTGAGTCATATTTTTCTAGTAGGTGCATGGTTATTGATGGAGAGGCATCAAGCAGAAATTGAAACACAGAAAAATGTGAACAGCTATAAAGAAAAAGGTTTTCACTATGAGAGTGGAACCACTGGAACAGGTTGTCTCAGAAGGTTGTGGGAACTTCATCTGTAGAAATACTTAAAATGGATGTGGCTCTAAGCAAACCCTGATGCTGGCTTTGAGGAGGGGAGTCGGATGTGACACCTCCAGAAGGTGCCTTCTGGCCTGCCAGATTCTCTTCTTTACCTTCTGAAGACTTTTCTCGTTCACGCAGCAGTAACAACATGATACAGAAATTCTCTACTGGCTCTCAGGCACTTCTGCAGCAAAGGAAGAAACAGCACATGACACTGGAACAGAATATTTGCTTGGAGCTGTCCAATCCATCAGTTCTCTGTGCATGCAATGAAACAATTCCTACCAAAGAACCTTTATAAAATGTTTCTTCTCCTTTGTGTGTTGGAGAAACAGCTAGCTTTCTGTTATTTAAATCCTATTCTTTGACATCATCTGTAAATAGGTTTACCACCCTAACAGCACAACAATATGAGCTGCCACATTAGCAGATAGCATGAACAGTTGGTTATTTTCCAGATAGAGGAACACAGTTAAGAAACTCCTGTGTCACTCCAGTAGGGATGATCTGTTGTTTATCAGACACAAATCTCACCTTAAATAGATAGGCAGACAGGTTATTTCTAAGTAGAACATCCTCATTAACTACTCTGGAGGCATGTTTTATAAAAAACAGTAGGTCTCACTGAATCTGGTCTGTGCTGCAATTAGGCTGGCATAAAGTGCCATCTCCTTTTCCTGTCCCATGAACATGTGGGGAAGGGAATTTTGGCAGCCTATTGAGTTATTTCCTTTCATTCTGAAGGAGAGGAGAGTAATCTGAAGGGCACTTTGAGGACTTTTATCTTTAAAAAATAAGGTTGCAAATTATAATTTCCAGTATTGTCATCAGGTTAAACAAGAAACCATCCTCTGACACACAGTATTGAATGCAAAAAATATACTAATGTAAAGGTTACTATGAAGCAATTCCTACATTCAAATATCTAGGGGTTTATTAATTATTTTTTTATCACAGCTAATGGAAATGCTAAGTAAAATACCTCTCACCTGTCATCGTGATAAATCAAATCCTAGTGCTGTTTTGAATGGCCTAGGTGTCTTCAGGCTGTTAAACTGAGCATCTCAACTGACCGTCAGTGGATTTATCTATTAAGTTCTGGGATATACAACATCATTTGTATTTGCTATGGAAACTATTGGTGGCATTCTCCATAGGATAAAGTAGATTTCAGGATTAACTCTGTTGGAAAAAATCATAGATTACAGATATTGACCGAGATATTTTTTTTCATTTCACCTCCTAGAATGCAAAATTAAGGGTTATAATTTAAAATCAATTTCCACTTGGGAAGAATATATGAAATCATGTATCAATGCCAGTAACTGGCACACGACATCTCCGTGAATAATGTAGGAGCAATGATGATTGCTAATCATATTTAGAGTCTCTTAAATATAGCTCTAACTTCATTGGGTCTGAAATTGCAGGAAAGCAGTAAAGTTTATGGAGCATGAAGTACTGCAGCTCCTTGTTACATATACAGGCTTCAAAGGGTATTACTAGTGATTTCTGACAGTCTTTACCTGTAAAAGAAATATTGATTCCTCTGTGCAGAAATACAGAACCTGGAACTTATATTTCAAGTATTTCTTATTGAACTAATAGTATAGTAAAGATAGATACTTATTTCAGGCAAACATTTATTTCATAACTTCTGAGTTCTGCCTTGATTGTTGGCTGTGTTTTTAAGTAACTATTTGTAACAAATATTTGGTTCCTATAGATACATAAAGAAGAAATAGGTGACACCAGAGCCATTATTTTTGATTTATTGTGAGCCTTTCAAATTTTAGTAGCATTCAGTCCTGTAAAAAGTTACTGGTGTTCAACATACTACTGATGTCTCAGCTTTTATAGTCATCAATTCTTTGTCCTGTAAGAACAACAACAAAAAAATATACACCATAAAAATCCAAAAGCAGAGACAATTACTTCAAAAACCAACCAACCAAAAAAAACCAAAAAAAACCCCCAAAAAACAAAACCAAAACAAACTGAGATAAAAGAAAGCATCCAGGTAGGACATAAGAAAACTGGTGTTTTTTCCAAGCTCTCCCATTGCCTCTTATGTGAACAAGGTATCTGGTAGCAAACACTGCTTTGATCTCCTGAGGGAAAGGGTCTTCTCCATAAATCATCACGGCAGCAGTAAAAGAAAAGCAGCACATTCCTTTGATGCTTTGCCATGCACAGCTGCTGGTCTGAATGTTTATAAAAGTAACACTCTTCGAACACATTGGGTTACAGATCCCCAGGTTTTGGATTTGGAGCCCTGTTGAGCATCGCTGTGTTCAGATGCTGTTCTCGTATCCGCTGCATGTGGAAACTTGCCTGCTTTAAAGGATGGGAGGATGTTCAATTGGAATATTTTGAATGGGTGTATGCTTATCCACTACCTTATTTCTCTGATTCCTTTGTCACAGGTGTAGATCTTTCACTCAACCCAAGTTTACTTCTCTAGTGCTGTACAGCTCCTCCAAACCCTGTAGTTCCCTTAACCAGGAGAAAACAAGCTGTCAGCGCTGCTGCAGGAAGCCTGTTGCCAAGGCATAGGCACGTCTGCTTCTCTTCACTGTAAGGAGCCAAGACATTTTATGTATATTCACTGTACTAAGAGCAAGGTGAGACAATTACTTCAAAAAGCAGAAAGTGAAAGAACGGTTCAAGAGGTACATGAAGGACATGGCGAATAAAGGCCACGGACACTAGATGCATCTGGTAAAAAACAAGAGTGATCTGATTCTAGAACACAAATAAAGACCTTGATTATTAAACGGGGGGGAGAGAGGAGAAAAATGAAAAAAAAGAAGAGGCAAAATAAATGAACTGGAACTTCAGCATTATTACCATGATATTTTGTCATAAACAAAGTGGCAAATAAGAGAACTGGCAATATCTCAAGGGTACCTAATACCAAGATTTTTCAGTGCTAAGTCTTTCTAGGAGAAGCACAAATGCTTAGGCACTTCGAAGGTAAAGTAACACAGAAGAACAAGACACAAATATTAATGTCAGGCAAACAGAAACATGATTTCAAAAAGGAAAGTCAGATCATTTAAAGGTAGTGAGAAAAAGAAGGAAAAAAACCCAACCAACTCACCAAGCAGTCCTTTTAGATAAATTAGCTTGCAGAGCTGAATTTCTCCTTCTGTCCCTATGGTACATACTTGGTCAAGCACTTAAATTCTGCCAGTTTGCTGACTACTCCTTACTGCTCTTTGGCCTCTTTCAACATTCACACTTATCACAGTTTATGAAGAATGTATCAACCTGCCTAACTATCTATACATCCACACAGATACAGAGTCAACATCATTGCCCTTTGGTCTGATTTTTTTTTACTCACCTCTGAACTCTGTTGCTCTGATCTGCTATTTACAGTTCAAGTCACCTTTCTTTTTGCTTTCATGCATGATGCTAACAACTTTGGCCACCATTCCTCTATGCCTTCTCCCTCAGGGATAACCAATCAGTGATGATCTCTCAGATAGATCAATTTTTCCAACTAGGGTACTCTATACATTCATCTATGCTCTTGAGGACAACACCAACTTAACATGGTATGGAAGACATTAGAAATCTTAGATTTATTTTTTTTAATTGCAATCTTCTTTCTATTTTTTTCCCCAAAATAGGAAGCATTTTTGCTAGAGGGGCAGAAAACCTCTTTGTTCATATGGCAACTATCAATTTGACACCAGAATTGCAAACAAATTGCATTGGAGAAAATGTATGGTTTGCCCTAGAAAGTTGACGGAGTGAATAAAGGAAATTGAAGATGTGGATTTCCCCACAGCATTTAAAGCAATGAAAGTGATGGACTTAATTCTCAACAAGAGAAAAGAAGGTCAGACTGCTCTACAGAAATCTATTAAAGGCATCAGGAGAGGCTCTGAGATCAATAGATATTTAAACAGTAGCCACAGTATGAGATAAATGTTTTTGGAAGAGAAAAAAAGTATTAAGAAAGAATGTAGGTGCTAGTGGAAAGCTGACAATTGCTTAAACAAGAATATAAAAAAAAAAACAGCCCCCAAAAAACAGGCTCAATGCGCTTGTGACACCTTGAAAATATTTGCTCAAATCAGTGGGAGTTTTGGCTGTGTGTACACTTTTTGCTGTTTTTCTATTAAGCTGAAAACCATTTCCTTGACTTATTTACAGAACAGTAATTGGAAAAATAGGATTTTCTTTTCTAACTTACTCTGTAACAGTATCATTAGTCAAGCAAATAATGACATAAAGAACATACAGAAATGGACGTTAGGCAGCAGTATTTAACCTCTTCATTGCTTACAAAATATTTTTTCTCCATATGTACTGGTTGATTAAAACTGGCTCTTTCTTCTAAGTAATATAATTGTACCAGTATGGCAATAACATGTTGACCTTTCAGCCCTGCTGTAATCATGATCTTACTTTTTCCATTAAGGTAGAAAAACTGTCTCAAGGGCTGTGTCTGCAAGTGTATCAGTGGGAGATTTTTGTCTTTTTTGTAGCTGTCAGGAAACATACTGGGATACTATATTTGCTGGATAAAAAAGATGATGCTTCAATGAGAAAGGCTTATGAAAGTTATCCCAGCAAAACAGGAAAGCGAGGCAGCATTTGGAATAAGCACAAAGCAAAAGCACCCACCCAAGTGTGAACTGGAACCTACATAAAAGTGAATAAAAGAAATTCTGAGCCTTTGAAAGAGTTCCAGTCAGCTTAAAATAAACTGACTGCTATTCTAGTAACAATACTCCTAAATAAATTGTTGCTGTTCCAACAAGCAAAGCAATCAGACTATCTTTCTTTTCTCTGTTGAAACCATATATACTAATTCCCTTTTATCTGTCTATCATGATGCTCTCCTCTGAGCCACAATGATTCATCCTTTAGGATTGAATTCTCCCAATAAAATTTCAATTCATAAGCAGATCCTTTGGTGGCAGAACACATTGCCTGAGAGTTTTTCAAACAGTCAAGATGAATATTGAGGACAACTGTATATAGAAACAATACTAACAATACTAACAGTTGGCCAAGGTCTGCAAGACCTTTTCTCCTCAGTAAAAAAGTCTTAGAGATAACATTTTACCTTGTTAATCTGTTCTTCCCTGTAGGGGAAACTTTTTAGTTAAATAAAGAAAAGAAATTTGGCTTACAACTCTGCTACAATAATAAGCATTGTTTTTACAAATAAACTGCAAAGATCAAGGAAAGATGCATGCTGTCTGGTGATATGCTGCCAATATCTTAACAAAGATCTGTAACAAAAAAAGAAGCATTCTTCCTTTGCTCATGCTAATCTTAACACAGCAAGCAAGTTATAAAAATCCTTCATTTTAACCTCAAGAATTCTAGCTTAGACTTGCAGGAAAGATGGAAACTCAAAAAGGGGATGAGTCATTTAAATTCGCTTTTGCTGGTGATTTTTATTTTATATTCTGAAAAAGAAATTGGTAGAAAGTCAAAGAAATCCACCTGTGGACACAAACAGGAATGGTAATCCATGACATAGACAGGATAAACTAGGGGCAAGCACTTATCACAATCTTCTGATGGCAGGTGCACAGATAATTCATGTTTACCTGAAGTTCAGACCAGGAAGTCTAAAGCAGTCATACTTCTAGTTTTAAAGATTTTTGGTTTACCAGTACTGTCCAGGAAGGTAGACATCTCACAGCAGCAGCTTCCTGAGAATGTGAATAGCTATCATTTGACAAGAACTTCATTTGAAAATAAAAGAAGCCAGAACTTACACCGAATTTAGGCTCCCTAAGTTCAAAATTGCAGTTTTCAAGTCTCTATTTATCTGCTACATAATCTTGGAAGTATCACAGTGTTCAAAGTGAGACTTTCTCAGCAATTGAGTTACGTCCAGCATCACTCAGGGTCTAGAAACTAGCTGTTCCCCTACCGGTATCTAGTAATCATTTCCAGTCAGTAAGTGTACACAGAAAACAACTACCATAAGTCCATAGATGTGTAACTCAGAGGTAATAATTTTCTTTTAAAATACTGCTGTTGCTACCTTCTCTCCTCAGACTATTCCAAATTTCTACGAAGAACTCACTAGTTAAGTCACATATCAAAGGAAAGGGAGACTGAGATCTGTTTCCTATCTGTTCTTGAGATTACCTTAATCACAATCAGAGGCTCTTCTAGCTGAGAGTGAGTACACAGAGGGAGAGACCTTGCAAGGACATGTAGTATTTGTTCCCATTCTTTAATGTCAGTATTTGCTCCCATTCTTCAATCAGGTTGATTAAAACCAATACTTGGAGCTTTGTGCACAAGTTACTTCAAGATTCACTGCTTCAGAAACAGAGCACAAAGACTAAGAGGACTACCCTGTATCTCTTTCCCTATGGGTTGTTTAATGAGTGACTTCAACGTTGCTTTAAAAAGTACAAGGTTTCTACGTTTGAAGACACCTCGGGTGAATGTGCATTGGCTTCAGACTTATCTCCTGCTTTGCTTTCTTTATTTGTTGTTTTCAGAGTCACCTACAGGATGGTCTCCACTTTGTTAGCCATTTTGATGTACCAGACTCTCCCCATGTACTACAGGGGGATCTGAAAGCACTCCTAGTTGTTCCTGTTGAGAATTTGTCTGAAAACTCTGGGTTACTCCAGTTCAGTCTGATTCATTTCACAAGCAAAACATTCACTCCTCAGTAATAAGTTGTATGTGTCTTGGTAATGTGATTAAATAGTAGCCTAGAGATGAGCTGCAGGACTTTCTCCAGATCAGAAGCAAGGCCATCACTCTATCTTTGCCTTGGTGCTGGTAGAAGAATTATAACAAGACTTTTAAGAGTCCCCTTCAGCAGATCACTAGCATTGAACATCACTACATTGCAGTCATATGAACAATTATAACCACCAAAACCAAAATCAGAATGCTTCAAGACTACAATACATGTAATTTCTCTGTGCTCACCAAACATTTCCAAACTCATCAAACAGAAGCCTTCTAGACTCTTTTGTCATCACTGATAAGCAATCCTGAATCTTTTGTTCACAGCTGAGATAGTACTTGGTATATCATGAGACTCCTGAGGAGTTTTGCTTAAATGATTGAAAATTGAATATTTTTCCCATATTTGGGAAATGCTGGGTTGGAGTTGTGAACAGCATAATTCAGACTTAGCTACTGTTTCAAGATTCATGCAAGGACCCATCTTTCTAAAGAAATTCCATAATATTTAAGGTTTGATTTCACTCTGCTGCTTTTCATCAATCTGTTTCTGAGCTTGACACATGTTGGCTGTGACAATAAGCATGTGGTCATCACCTCCCAGTATTGCAAATACTTGGTGAGTATTTGGACAGGAATTTTCAGCATAGGAGAAAAATAACAATGAAACACAGGAAAAGAAAGCAAAGTTTATGGTCTGGTAGATGTTTTCTTAGAACAAAATTCATACATCCTCATAAGAAAGACCTGGGGCATACAAGGAGTGGACCTTCAAACAGATCAGAGTGATCATTTAAGGGGTTCAGGATGCAGAAAACAGCTACATATTGGAGTGCTATTTCAGTTTGCATCTTCAACTGGAAGACCTGCATACTGTACATCTTACTTCTGTTTTGTTCAGAGGAAAACTTCTCTCAGGCTCTTGTCCTTTAAATATCGACTGTCTTATTGACTCAGCTCTATTAACTCTTTCAGACACAAGCTCAGCTGACCCAGTTAGCCAGGAAGATCCATTAGCTTAAAGAAATTCTAACAATTAGTTAACAATTATTTTGTGAGTTTGGGGTAGATTTTGGTATGGCTTCCCAAGAATGGAGTGGAAAAAAAAACTCCAGGGAATTTGTAATGGATTGTCTGTGGAAACCAAGGGTACTCTTTAAATTGCTTTGCAGCCGCAGTCCTCATTTCATTTCAGCCTTTGTTGATTTTTTCACAGAACAGCAAGAGGTTTATAGCTTACTGACAGAGACAGAAAGAGAAAGAAAGGAAACAAAAAGGTGTCAGTTGTATCCCTGGGCCTGTGATAATCGTAAAAGGACTTCCCATTTAACTGGTTCTATTTTGGATCATTGGATCAAATCTACCTTTCATATGTTGAATTATTACAGTAGTAAGTTTTCATGTGGGAGACTCATTACTGCTCCGCTTCTCTGAGAGACAAGTATTTCAGAGCTGTTTTGGAGGAATAAAATGGGTTAAAGCTCAGCAGGCCCTGGAAATGACTCTCTTTCATGGGAGCAAGATGCTGGTATTGTGATAGGCAGAGAGACACCCAAGTCCATGAAACTGAAACAACTGCCCAGCACCCAGAAGGGGTTCACCACAGCAGGGTATTGCTGATCAGGGGTATCCAGCAGACATGGGGTACTGGGACCTGCAGGTAGTAAGACCAGCAGAGCTGTGTGATCCCATCTCAGTGTCCAGGGATGCTGAATGTGCAGCTCAGGGGATATATCACCTTCCTGAGGCGGTAGGTCACAACATCTCACAGCTCCAGCTGAGCTCACAGCTTCTGCATACTGCAGGAGCAGCATTTTCCATGTAGCTTCTGCATGTATTTTAAATAAAATCCTCTTCCCCTAGAAGTAGTGAGCACATCTTAGGAAAACAGGGCAAAACCTGAGGGCACAGTATACCTCTGTTCTCCCACTTTGAGGATTATTCTTACAGCTATCTACAAATAGGCAAACTGTAAGTGCAGATAAGAAAGTAATTTAACTGCTTTAGCTCAGTGACTAGATTGCAAACAGAAGCCAGCCGTCCTGACCTCCTGGCTCTGCTTTACAGCTATTACCACAGTTATAAACTGCTCAGGCAGGCTTGCAAATACAAGTCATGTGGGTGACATCTTACTGTGGAAACAAAAGGTATCGAATGAGAGCAAAGACAAATTACTCTATTGTAATACTAAGAGTTGGAATAGATAATCAATCACAAATGGGATTTGACGTCTGCAAAATAAAGGTCCTGATCCAGCAAAAGCCAAATGGCAGGATTTGCAGTAATCTGAATAGGCACTATCACTGTTCGTAAAGATGGCTAGATGCACATTTATCTGTGCAAACATTGCCTCACGAACAGCCACAAAGGGCTGCATTCCCCGACAAGAAGTTTTACAGGTCTACTACTCATTTCACTAAGAATTGACTCCTTACAGTTGCTTGAAGTCTGGCTATCACTGGTTGCATTTCATGGTGTTTTGTTCTTACACTAGAAGAGGCAGCAAACAGTCTTTTACTTTCTGTGCCACTCACGCATTGCAGATCTCTGCCAAGCTATACTGGCACTCTCCATCCTTGAATTATTCTCACTTTCCTTCTTGCCACCTTTTCCAATTGCAACATCTCCTTTAGAAGATGGGGGGACCAGAACTCCACTTAATGCATCAGCTGTGAAAAAAACACAGTTTGCAGAGCAGTGAGATGGTGGAGGTTTTCCTTGTTTTATATTTCCATCTTAATGATTCGTAGCATTTGAACTGGTTTTTGATTGCTACTGAGACTATGTTTTCAACTATCTATCATAACCCCAGGGTTTTCCTCTGCTGCAGTAATGACCACTTCAGAGCCTATCATTTTATGCAATGATAACATTGGGTTTTCCACATGTACATTGCTTTACATTTATCTATGTGGAATTTCATTTGCCATTTTTTGTCCAGTCAACCTGTTAAAAGACATGTCCAACCTTTTCCTGCCAAAAATACAAGTACCACACTCCATCTACTTGATTTGCTTTTCCTCCTCTATCAATTACATTTTCATGTAAATTTTTGCAGAATTCATGCATCTCCAATCACTCTGTTTTGCCAAAGCAACATCTTTTCAACAAAGAGTTGTATTCATCAAAAATATTGCATTCAGATTTCCTTGGCAATATATTAGAGTCTTCATTTACTTTGTAGTTCAGTGACTTTATGCCTTTTCAGTGTTTTGCATATAAATTAAGCTGAAAAGGACATAGACACAGCTGGTTTTACTCAATGTGGTTTCAAGTAAAGTTGTAATTTTCTTCCCTTATTTTCAGTTATTTTTCAATAATTTTTGTGCAGTTGAGTGGACTGCATATAGAACTACCGTGGGATGTGTGAAATGTCAATGCTAGAGATGATCAAAGTCTTAAAATTTTTAATTATTTTAGCTTTTCTTTCTTCATCGTCTCCACTTTCATTTTATCCACAATATCTTTGGCACACCTACGTTGAGATGACAAGACCCATACGTGAATAAATTAGTGAATCCATAGCAGGAAATATTTAATTGGGATTTCTTTGTAGAACCATAATAGCAAACATAAACCCAGAACATTGCACAATGCATGGGGCATTGTTTACATTATGGTCCATAGCTACCGGTTAACACATATGATTATCACACCATGTAGTGCTAGAATTCTGTAAAACAAAATAAACTGTTCTTGTTCCTGTCTAATGATCCAGAACAAGAGAGCCCCAATAAGGGGCACTGAATCAACAGCTTATTTTGAACACACAAGAACATCTGCCAAAGTGATATTGTGAAAAAATGTTTTATTAAACAATTTAAGAGAATTTAAAGTAATTAATGATCCAGTTGTTAATGTACTCTGCTAACTTCTAGAAATTATAATTACTTTGGCAGCCCTTGCTGCCATTTTATTATACACCTCACATTTTATTATACACCTAAAAAAACAAGACAGTAAATGCTTTGAAATGCTGAAGGCAGAGCTAGAGGCTATTTTTTCCATTAAATATATCACCTGAGCTCTTTATGTTTAATCACCTACACTGCTTACTACATGTAGTTGGACAGAGGATCTTAAAGGAAAAGATCAGTCAAAAATGGTATAAATATCAGCAACATTCCCAAGTACAGCTAGATCTCTACAAGCTATTATATGTGTTTTATTACACTCTGATGATGCCACTCCTTTTTAATACCATTTTCTAGCACATATGTATTAAGATTCTAAATACGTGGATTTCAGAGATGCATTTGTTATGAAGATTAACAGGAAACAACTTCACATAAATGTGTAGGACCAGCCAAAATATGATAGCTACTTTGTAATCCTAACAGAGATGTACAAAGTATCCAGTGCTCCAGTGTAAGACCTACAACAAATATCATGTAGAATAGATTCTGGGATAATTGGTAAATACTGTATTATCATTTTCCTGAGACTGAGTTAAAATTCCGATTAATAGTTTGAGCTCAGCAATGATTTCTTAGAAATGGAGAAATCTTCACCAAAAATAAAGGTTGCATTTGCCTTGCAATAGGCCTGGGGGAGCCAGGGGACCATAATTCCACTCCTAGAAAGAAGTGTCCTGTTGCAAAGACATAATTTCAATAAAAATGAGGCCTATCCAAAAATATATAAGCATTGCATATTCAGTGATATTAAATATATCATTTTTGTTAAGGCAAATAAAAATCAGGAAGTCCTTTCCCTGTATTTCTTATAGTCTCCTAGCAAACCAGTGGGTAACAAGAAAAGGAGTAACACAACTAATTTCTTTGTTGTTTTACTTTTATGTCAAACTGGCAATGGCCTCCCTTTCTGTTATGGTCAAATCAGTGTGCAGGATAGAGGTATTTAAGTGTGCAGTGCAAATGTATTGAATAGCTGCATTTTAAATAGAATAAAGTGTGTGTTTCAGATGCTGAGGAATAGTAACCAGGACTAGACTCTCAAAACTAGAGCAAATGATCCAAAGCATTAGCTCACAGAAATTTCAGCAGAAATATTGATTGGCCTGAATGAAGAAGTAATGAAAATATCTGAAAGTACCAGAGAACTCAATACAGATCAACCAAGGACATGGCAGACAGCAGCAGACTGTTATTCTCATCAACACCAGCAGGTCTATAATCTGATAAAACCACTGCACATATGACCTTTCAGCAGAAGATCTGCATTCTAACAATGGGCAGGTGACAATAAGGTGACACCACAGTGTGTGTACAATTCCTCTTCCTTTTTTCCCAGCTGAAAGAGGCAGTATAGCTGTGAGGAGACCCAAAATGAAGCAATAATGACAAAACTTTCCTGTATTTTAAGCACGGAGAAGAAAGAAAGATTCTGAGGCAAAATAATCACATCATGTCTTATAAAAAGAGAAAAAAAGTTTATCATCACCAGAAAAGAACGATGTGACATGATGAAGACTTAACTGCTGGTGTCCCTTTTCCCTGTCACACACAAGTGACCCTGGGCAGACCACTAGGACACATCTCCTTGTGCTTGGTGGTGGTGAGTCACAGAATCACAGGGTGGTTTGAGTTGGAAGAGACCTTCAACGGGGTCTGAGAGTGAGTGAAATCTATGTGGGAATGACCATGAGTGTCTGAATTAATTGTTTGAAAAAAAAATATCTCCTTGCCCTTTTACAAGGTCTCACAATAAGTTAATTTCCTGTTTATCTCAGATAAACCAGGCCTGTGTATTTTGGTCACAATCACAGGCTTGAGAAATTCAAGAATTCCCTTTTATGTTCTGTAAAGTTTTTTACATTTTCACATTACTATATTTTTAGATTGTCCACAGAAATAATATGAACTAAATTGTATATTTGTATAAAAATTGCCAAAGACCTCAGCATCGATAGCACACATTTACTGGTGAATATTTTATAATATTTTTTAACATAATTAAAAATTAAATTTTGCTGATTAGTTTGAGTCCTCCCCACTACTCACCAAAAATGGACAATGTCTTACAAAATGTTTTAATTTCTTCATATCTGAATTATATAGTAACAGAAGTTCTTTTAGGCACAGGATTGTAATCTTCACCCTAAATCAAGAATATGTTATTGGGAGGTGGGATGTACCAATGGTTGAGAGAAGCTTAATATTAAGCAAGAAGGACATTAATAATTTTAACTTTGATAATTTTAACTTTGATAATAATTTTAACTTAGAGTTTGGGAGTGAGGGGAGAGAAATAACAGAATGTTATTAAAATTACACTCAAAAGACCTTGCCTCAAAAACTGGAGTTGTATTTTCTCTGTATGGATAAGAATACAGTCCTCTACTAGTTAGCATGGCAATATTATAACACACCAAATCAATCCTAAGTATAAAAATGCATTGAAGATACAGAGGTAAAAATGCTGCTACACATGTACAAATGGTCATTATTCGCAATAGTGCCTGGATTATACAGAAAAACTTAAGTGTTCATTCATTTTCTTAGCAGGAATGGTGGACCAATTAAAAGCCACATGTGCTCCTAGGCAGTTCTGTATTCTGCATTGCACAGAACTACTACCAAATTCAGCATTTAAGAAGGAGATAGGTTAACACAGCCAGGAAAAGCAGATTGGCCACTAATAAAATTGGTCTCTGCAGACTTTGAAGAAGCATGTCAGTGACTCCTGCTCTTGAGCTAACAGCATGTGACCCAAAGTGACAAAACCAAAACCATATGTACAGATAGATATACATATAGACACAAATAAAGGTATATAGATATATAGACATAGAACATTACTTGAAAACCATTTGTTCAGATGCTCAAACAACTAATTGGAAGAATAATCCAGGAAAAAAGGCAAACCTGAAGAAAGACTAATTAAGGCACTTCACCTCTCCTGAGGGCTTAGAGACCTGCTTCTCCCTGTTGACCCTGCAATTCCAAACATAGTAGCTTAGCTTTCAGAACTGCTAGTGCAACCTGGAGCAATTGACTTTGATGAAACCCCTTTGTTACCTCTGTGCAGACCTTCTCTGAGATCTGTGACCACGCTGAATACACAGAACAATCAGTTCTGTAATTCTGAAACCTTCTGAAGTCATCTGACTTCAGGTAGGACGCTGAAGGGTCCAGACCCTTCTTACAGAAATTTTATGAAATTGCATCAGATTTGGCTCCTTTAATAAAAAAGATTCCTTCAACACTATCTCAGCAGTGTCTACCCATTTCAGGTCTTCCTCAAGTCCTCATGTCACATTCAATTTACTTATTTTTTGTGCTAGAAAAATGCCACTGTGGTGAGATATTCCACAACCAACTGAAATTTCAGATACTTTGAGCTGGAATAAACCACCACGTAAAATAGTAACGGTGACATAGAGCTGGGAAAAAGCATATAAAAATAGAAAATATGTTGTAGAGCCACAGGGCTAAAGGCCAAGTGATATAGAGTGGAAACATAGCCAGTTCTGAATTATCTCTTCAAGAAAAAGAGAAAAGAAAGAATAGCAACAGGGAAAAAAAAAAAAGAAATAAAATGAAAAAAAAAAAAAAAGAAAGCTGGTTGGTTGAGGTAACCAGGCAGTTAATCACTATTCTTGAAGTATTTTTATTGTGCTTCCTTCCCTGTCTCTCTCTCATTCCTCTGCTGCACAGCCTAGTGTGCTACTCTTGAGAATGCCAAAATAGAAGCAGTACTTCCCTTCTCACCTGAGCTGTGCAGAGACAGAAATAGTTGCTGTGTTCTGTCTATTGCATATCTCCCCATCTTCTGCCAGTTTTGTCTTTGACAAGAATATGTGCATTTCCAACATTTTTGTATGTACATCCTGGTGTCTCACAAAGTATTAAGAATGGAGGCTGTGTGTTCTTGCATATACCTCATTTCAGAAGCAGAAGGCAGAGTATGTCTCCCATATTGAGCACCATTCTGCTACGTGATGAGTGAAGAAGCTGATTGTTCAGGGATTATTGTGATACCATTGGAAGTAGACGACTTTGTCTCTTTGTCAGTTGGTTTTCTGGAGGAGAAGACTCTTGGCCTTCAACATATTGTGAACAGCTGGCTCTGTCATAGCACAAAGTGGTGACAGCCAAATGCATTGGGCATAGCTAGAGTAGGAGAAGACCATGAGACTGTGCTGCCCCTATTGAGTAACAGCTTCGTTACCCCAGACAGCTTAAATCCCTCCCCAACTTGCATTTCTGATAGAATCCAGGCTGAGTTCAAAATAGTGAAAGATGGGAAATGCCTTCATGTTGTTCATATCTCACCAAAAAGCAAATTGCATTGGTCACACTTTTTCTCTTTGTTTAGTTCTTCACCCGTGAATAATTTCCATACCGCTGCATCTCACTAAAAGAAACCTTTAAAAATTATTTTGGAAAAAAATCTCCATTTGTAATTTTCCAATTATTTCTTGTGCACACACTGCAAAGAAAACTGAAGTGGGCAAAACTCATTTGGTAATCTTACTCTGACTCTAAAATTTCTTTCAATCTCATTTTAATTCCTCAGCATGGGCTTTTCTTTTTTTTTCAGCAAAACATTCAAGCCTGTGAATCTAAATTTGATCAATGCATATTTGTATTTTTCCATAGATCGTACAGCTGTCAACATTTTTTTCTAGCTAATGAAGCACATTCTCCTTGTCACCCACCAATGAAACAAAATGCACTGCAGCTACCTGGCTAATGAGATACATTAACAATATTTGAATGTGCAGCACAACATCAATTATTACTTAAAGACAGAGCTATGTTGTAATAGTTAATGCATACAATTAAATATTGGAATTTGTATAATTTGTGTATTCCTGTTGTTGTTCCTATGGCAAACTGATTCTCTCTCAAAGAAAAAAAGTTGTTTTTCAAAAGTATTTTTATGAATTACAGATCATATCTGGCCTGGAATAAATTCAGAGTTGTACCAGATATATGGAAATTAATTCCTTCAATCCGTAAAAAGAGTTTTAATAAAGAACTTCCAGGAGCTTGTGTGTGTAAGCTTCAGCACAACAGTAGAAATGTATATCATGGCATTTGTACCCTCTTTGAACTTACTCTGTAGTAATATCTGGGGGGAAAAATGGGTTAAAAATGGGAAAAATCCAGTTACTCATTTCCTTAATACTATAAATGTTACCAGTTAAGTTAAAAAAATTAATGCCTCACTTAAACTGAAAAGGTTCGGTTTTCTGAGATTCATGGATGAAGATTCCTAGATGAAATAGCTACCATTCTGCCCCTGAAGAGTTATTTTACACTGTATCCTTACACTGTGGGGTAAACAAAATTTAGATGTGTTCATAGACACTGACACAGATTTTTTTACTTCAAAATGTCTGAAGGAAGAGCAAATAACAGTTTGTAAATCAACTAGCTATGTAGTTTATGGAGAAAAGCAAGACCTCTTCCAAATGTTCTCTGATATCTTTCTTAGGATGACATAGAATGTCTTCTGGGAATATTTAACATGGGTCTTATGAATTGCCATCTTAAAAAATCTGTTTCTCTTCATAGAAAGTAAAACTAGCTGGTAGGATGTATAACTCACAGTTGGATGTTCAACTCTGAGATTTCTGCACCCTGGGGGGATGAATCCCTGCCTCAAAAGCAAGCATTTATCAAAGAGCTCAATACCAGCATGACCTAACTAGGGTCTACAGAACAGGAGGAGTCCTTAAAGTTCTGTGGATCTTTTAGTGAAAAAAGTATATTAAGTGGGGATTTACAGAGAAGACAATTATTTCCCAAACACATTTTAGGTTTTGGCAATACAGCCCAGAGATGTCTTAGAAGTTAAAATGCAAAAGAAACAGGACATCAGTACATGTCTTAATTATATACAATGAGTACATGAAATATATGCCTGTACATCTAGTTCACACAACTCTCTCATTAGGGCAAGCAGGGTTCAACCCCTATGTGCACTGGATAATAAATCTGATGATAATCCTTGCAAGAGAATACAAGCAGGAACAAGCGCAGGTGCAATCTTTGGATCTGTATCAGAGTTTTAACTGTATTTCTGGCCTCCCAGCAAAATCTATTTTTTGCTGCATACTTGCACAGGATAACACTGGAGAAAAGCTCAGCCCTTGTCTTGTTCATGACATAGAGCTCCTAAACTTGGGGATTTTTTACACTGACACAACGCAGAATTATAAAAGAGATGAAGAAAGTTATTTTATAGGCATAGATATATGCATGCACATATTTCTTAGCTACCCTTATATTGCTGAGGGCTACCCATACCCAAAAAGTCACTGCTAAACGGTTTGGGGCAGGATCCTACAAAAAGTTAATTCAGCTCCGGGAACTTTCCCTGGTTCTGCTGTCTGACAGCATGAGGTGGCTCTGCATTAACAGGGTCCCTTTTGGTCTTCATCAGCTGCTAATCCTGCCCATTGGGCAACTCAAGAGCAGGCATGGAGGGAGCAGAAGGTGGTTCAATCAGCCCAGAGACCTGTTCCTGGACTGCCTTCTCACCCTGACTGAAGTGCAGTGAACTGGTGGTATGTCTGTTTCTTAATTTAGCCATGCTTTATCGTTGCCCCTGGCTGGTAAATCACATAATTCTCAGTGTCACAGAACTAAAGCTATGACACCTTCCCACTCCAGTTTTTTTAGCAGCTTGATTCTAAATGTGTGTATGAACTATGTTTTCACACTTATTTGAATAGCACCTGGCACAATCAGTCACATTCTAATCATAATATTTACTTGGAATGAAAAATATCTCGTTATATCTGAGAGGCAGAAAGACCTTCCCAGAGGACTGAATTCATATTGTTCTTCCCATCTTATTGTACATAATTCTTTTCTAGGCATTGTATCTAATTTTTTTCTTGAAGCTAGATAAAAACTTTTTTGCAGTGAGTGATGTAATTTTGCTTTTTACACGTATGTTGTTATGAATAAATAGTAATATGATTTCAGATCCCATTAAATTGAAAATATATGTCTAGCATATGTAAGATAGCCATTTTTTAACTACAACCACAGAAATCTTTCATTTGCTTGAATCAAGATACAATCAGCCATGTGACTACCACGACACTGGTGTTAACATCGTCCTGATGGCAACACCTCATTTGCTAGGCTTGGAAAACCTGCATAAATTCTTCTGGTAAGAGCTACTTCTGCATGAATGCCCTCTCTCTCTGTTTTCTGGCTGGAATACCAGTAAGGTTATATTGGGTCTGGCTGAGGTGGAGTTAATTTTCCCCACAGCAGCCCTCACAGTGCTGTGCTTCACACTGGTAGCTGGAAAGGTGTTGGCAACACACCTACTGAGCAGTTGGCTACTGCTGAGCAGCGCCAGCACAGCATCAGCACTGCCTCTCCAACCCCACCATCCGTAGCCTGGGGTGGGCAAATTCTGGTGAGGAGGCATAGCCAGGGCAGTTGACCCAAACTGACCAAAGGGGTTTTCCACACCATATAACATCTGCTCAGATAGAAAAGCTAAGAGAAAGGAAGAGGGAAGGGGGGCATTTGTTATTGATGACATTTGTCTTTGGGAGCAACTGCTATGTGTGCTGAAGCCTTACTTCTCAGGAAGTGGCCATACATTGCTTGCTGCTGGGAAGTAGAGAAAGAAGTCTTTAGGTTTTTTTCATTTGCTTGTGAGCACCCAGCCTTCACTTTTGTGTTAGTAAAGTGACATTGTCTCAACCCATGAGGTTTTTTTCCATCTTATTTTCTCCCTGCCCTGGCCTGTTGAGGAGGGGAGTGATAAAGTGGCTTAGTGGGCAGCTGGAATCCAGCCAAGGTCAACCACAACAAAGGTCCATTAGCTAAATTTCCTTTTGACCAAAACATAGTGATGGGGTGAGTTTACAAACCCTGAATATATAAATAAATTCAAGTATGCTTTTAGTATCAGTCAGACAATCACACTTAAACAGTGAATAAAAAAACCCCAACATTCTGTTTGCTTAGAGTTTAAATTACTATTTATAGTCCCTTGAGGTAATTTCTGAACTGTACGCTCCTCTCTTATGACACTGAAATGCGATTTTAGGGCTCTACCTGAGCTAATAATTTTTAAGTTCAATTATTCAGGACTTGCATTTATTGAAACAACATCCCCTACTGATCATTAAAGAAGCTCATGAAGCTCTTTTGTCTCTTTAGCAACAACAACAACAACAAAAAGCCTGAGCATTATCTAGAGTTATCTCTGGTGAATTTGGTTTTGCTTCATCATGGTAAATCAGAGTTGTGGCTTGATTAGTAAAACCAGGGACTCAGCCACTGAGTCCATTGTTCACACAGAAGCCCATCCATGTCAAACACCTGTTTTAAGTTGCTGAAGGGAAACTTGACTTAATGCAGTGTAACTGAGATGATAATCCAATCAATTAACCAAAAGGTTGTAAAGGAATTACTACACCTTGAGTTAAACTTTCACTCTAATTTACATTGATTTGCATTAATTATGTTTTTACAAAGGAATTTCGATAAATTAAAAGTTTAGTATTTGGTCAATGATCCCACTGGGTTACCCCAGAAATAAGTAACACTTTAATATTTGCAACCCATATCATCATTAGGCTGCATCCAGAAATTAAGAAACTCTCACTCCAATGAGTTCCTGATTTAGTCTCAGCATACAAAGAGTAACTAAGTCAAACCCTGACCCAGCCCACTATTTAGTAGGGTTCAGTCACATTTTTCAGCTCTCCTTGACTGTGAAACAAAGAGTTTGGGGGTAACATTCATACAGCTAGAGACAGCCTTAACATATGGAAATATTAAAATGCTGTTGGGGAAATAAAAAGCCCTCAAAACCTCTGTTCAATAGACCAGATCCATTTCTATTACCTGGACCATGAACTCTCATGTAAGCATTTTTGTGATTCTTATTAAACTGAAGATACAGTTAAGATTTTAATATCTCTTATCACTGCCGTATGATGTGTCAGCTCTGATCATAATCCAGCCATTACATTTTTTTATCACCTCAGTGTCAAAAAAAGTATCAGGTCCTCACTTAAAAAAAAGTTGCTGTTCTCATGACACTTGGCTGAGCATACCAAGAAACATCATAAAGGCAATAATCAGAAATTTCAGAAGCTAACTGCTGACTGCTACTCCATTTCTGGGAAACCTGAACTTCACACTACCTTCTTATGTGTGTGCAGGGTAGGTTTATTAGGTAGTACAACTTCCAGAGGTGAAGAAATGCAGCTTTCCCCATTCAAAGTGCAATTGCTGCTCTTGTACTCATACAAATTCATCCCTGAGCCTGCACAGCTCTTAAAAGCAACACGTGAGGTCAGTGACTGTGCAGAGCAAGAGGGGGTGGTTTTTAGTTAATGCTGCTGCTCTTTTCTGCAGCAGTCTTTCAAAATGGCTGAGCGATAGCTGGCACACATTCTGCATTTGACTGGTCTCTTTTCCACTCCCCTTTCTCTTATATGTCTTCTTTCAAGTTTTCAGAGGTCCCTATTGAAAAAAAATTGCCATTAAGTGTTCAACACATACAGAAACCCAGTAACTAAAGAAATCTAGCAATAACAAAATGATAATGCCAGGGAACAAAAGGTTACTATTTATGGTGCCTTAAGTCCCTGAGGGAAAAGAACACATGGAGAAGCTGAAAGAAGGTAGGTGTGGGAGGGAAATATGTTCTTTCTGAACAATTAAAATTATTGCTCCTCATTTTTGTGTTTGCGCTTCATTTTGAAGAGTAGTATCCTACTATGTTTATTCTTAGTTCAATTAGAAAAGAGCAAATTCCACAATGGTATTAGGTTTTATTCAGAAGAATAGCTCAGACAGTTTAATAACCACAGGGCAGAGCTGAAATTGTTTGCTGTGCAAAAATAGGTTTAGCTCTACTGCTTTAAGCTAAAAAAAACCTCCAAAACCACCAAACTTGCACTTCCTGAGTCCTTGTACTTTTACATGTAGCTTGTTCCAAACAACTAAATATCACTGTTTGCATGATGTGTGAGACTTAAAATCATAGGTTGGGATCTCTGTCAGCAGAATTACTCTTCTGAAATCCGGCAACCTCTGCCAAGTTTCATCAGGTAAGGATCTGACCCTGTGTCTTCTCTTGGCCCACAACATGACTTTGCAGGCAATATAGTTGTAGTGGCCAGCTGCCAGACACCCACCCAGCTGCTCACCCACTCCCTCTCCTCAACAGGATGGAGGAGAAAACATGATGGAAAAGCTTATGTGTTGAGATAAAGACAGGGAGATCACTTACCAGCTACCATCATGGGCAAAACAGACTTGGGTAAGATTAACTTAATTAATTTCCAATTAAAATAAGAGTTGGATGGTGAGAAAAAAAGACAAAATTTAAAAAGTATCTTCCCCTTCATCTCCTCTTTTTCCCAGGCTAAACTTTATTCATTCCAATATCTCTACCTCTTCCACCTCTACAAGCAGCACAGGGGGGATTGAGGATGAGGTTTGTGGTCAGTCCATAACACCTCCTCTCTGCTGCTGTTTCCTCCTCACACTTTTCCCCTACTCCAGCATGGGGTCCCTCTCATGTGATACAGTCTCTTGAAAACTGCACAGATGTGGATCCTCTCCACGAGATGCAATCCTTCAGGATAAGCCTGCTCCACTGTGGGCTCTCCACAGGCTGTGTCCAAATGTTTTTTGAGAAAACTGCCTAAACCAGAGTTTCAATAACTAGTCCATCATGTCCACCTTCAATATCACCAAAAAGTGTTTATTCAGTTTCTAACTAGAGTGTGTTCTCAGGTCTAGGCAGAAAAGAAGGAATGAGCTGCGCTGAAGAATAAGGTTTTCCTTCAAATCTGTCACCTGTTCTTGCTTTGCATCCTATTTTAGCAATTGTTACACATATGTCAGTGGAACATTTTGTCTTCACAAGTGTGTTACCAAATATATATATATATAGGTGTATATATATAATCTTTCTTTTGAATTTATGAAACACTCAGACTGCTCAATGAAAACAGAGAAAGAAGGAGGCTTTATGAATGCTACTCATTACACTACTGAAAATAATCAGAAATCAGGTCTGAGTTGCCTCCAATGCCTCAGCATTTTAACTACATCTAATCCTGCCTCCTCAAATGATTCTCACTATAATCCCATTTTATTCACAATAAATGTTTAGCCCTTGAACTCTCCTTTTTATTGCAAAGACTTCACTTTCCTTCCTTCTCACTTTCTTTGTTTCTCTGTCAGACAGGGGCCTATTCTCTTCTCTCTTTCCCCATCATTTATTATAAAAATGTTAATTTTTTTTCCTACTGGAGAAAATACTGATATCCTGTAGCAGCTCCCCTTTCACTCTCACTTTGTCTGAATTGCTTTCCCCTCCAAAATTGCCTTATTCTACATCATCTTGTGTCCTAGATTCTATGAGTTGTTGGCCATTGCCTTCGGTTATATCTTTTAATCTTCCCCTGTCACTCATTTAAGCTGCTATTTCAGGCTTATCTCACTCACCTGTCATTCACTTCAATTCCCTGACTTCAGTTCACTTCCCTTTTTTTGTTAGTGAGGCAACTTAGACACTCATCATGTCAGTTCTCTATTTAACAAAAAAAACCAAAAAGAAACAGATACACAAAGGACTAAACTCTATTCTGCTATATCCATACATACTAAATTACTTAAATGGAGAAAAGTTGTTTTAAATGCAAGAAGAACTGAGATACCAGTCTCAAGTGTGCCTATTGGAGCACTTTGAAATGGTAAAGGCAGATGAGATCAAAAGGCTGAGTGGAGAAGAATACATAACTGGGTACTTGTACTTTTTTTTTTTTAAACTCAAGAGACAGTGATATTTTGCAATGCAAACACTGAAAGGGAAAGGAAAAAAAGCTTTTTTCAGCAATAGTTTTGAAATTGCATGAAACTTCATAATCTCTCCCTACTCTAACACTGGGTTTGGAAGAAGACAATTTTCAAATGGATTAATGTAAATATAATATAATATTGACTGCAGAAAATTGAAGCTTCCCAAATCTCTCCTCAACACTGTCCTGCTCACAGTTTAATGTAGACTAGCACATCATATATCATGGCAAGTGCTGTGAAGTGTTACACAGCAATGAAATCACAAGCCTTAGCACCTAATAATTAAATCTGCTGTGAACTCATCTAAATGCCATACTAATAACTATAAGTAAGTTAATAAATACAATGTCTATATACTGAGAAAAATATGTCAAAACACTAAATACTCTAGCAATCTAGATTTTGCAGTACAAAAGCGGGAAATTATTCTTCTGGTACCCTTATTTTCATTTAGAGAAGTTCTATTCTGAGTCCTGCAGTTCTTTCTTAAAAAAAAAAAAAACCACACATGAAATAGACCCAGCCTAGTGAAAATAAATCATTTTATAAAATGACATTCAATCTTTGCTTGCTTGTCACCTCAAAGCCATAGCACTGATATTTGCAGTAGTTATGATGGCAGTTCAGACATACAGACATTTAACAAATAGCCTTTCTCTACTCTGACAGCAGCTTTTTTAAGAGCTTTGGAGCTCTAAAGAAGAAAAAGGTGCACAATGACGATTTTGCTTTCCCAGCCTTTCCTGCCTCTGGATCTCATGCAGGAATTGCATCCTGCAGAGTAAAAGGAAAACACCTCCAATATGTTTATATTAAGAAATGAAATTAAACAACGCAATGGACAAGCCAAGACAGCAGGATAGCACATTTTTGATGCTAGGCTGTTGTCTGGTAGCCTGTGAAGACACTTTATCGAACACCTTCCGCTCCCTGCAAACAATGGTCCTGAGCTCTGGTCCTCCACATTATTTTGTGTTTATACTTGCAGCAGAATGGTCAGTGGCATGAATTACTGCCCAGAAATTACAGTGCATCCATTACAAGAGTAGTTTAAAGCATCCTATACACAAATTTCAGTAATAGCCAAGGAAATATCAGAAACCCAAACCATCCAAACTATTTACAAGACTAAACTACATGAAACTTAACATCAGCATGTTTTAACATACTGAACTGAAGAGTTTCTTGAATCATTCTCAGGGTTAGGGTAATCATGGTGAATTTATTATGTTGAATGCACAGCAATCCAGTGGAGATTAGGAAAGCTGAATATGGATTACATTTGTCTTGCAGCTGATACTCAAAAAAAATACCAGTATAAACATAGTGTCCTAAAATACACTGTAATAAGCCAGCATATATTCTACAGGATCTTGTGTATCAGGATATCTGTTTTCTATGTTTATGTGCCACCCATTTCCTCCACATCTGTAGCCAGCAGAAATTAATCCCTGGGAATTACTTGGTACTAATGCTCAGCAGATATGGATTGCTGCAGGTCCATCTAGGGCAGTAGAATAAGTCTAGCTTTATGCAGGAAAATTCAGAGCATAGGCAGTTGGTTTCTTGTTAGGCTTTTTATGTCATCCCTACCCATGCAAAAAGCATGGATGTAAAACACTAGTATTGCAGTGAGCAGTGGTTTTCTTCAGTATATTGATTGTGAAAAGATTCCAAAGGAGGGACAGACAGTCATAATCCAGATTTAACCTCACTGCTTTTCTTAGTTTCCTTTTTCAGACCCATTGTAAACCATGCATGGAGGTACACCTTGATCCTAAGACAACATTGTGAATAAAAGAAAAAGATTTAGGAAAATAAACACCCTGTTACTAAGGGTGGACAAAAATCACTCAGAGACAAACTGATTTAAAATCAGCTTGAAAAAGCAGGAAAACAAAAGAGACTCAGCTTTACTGTGAGCCTTCTTAAAAACAGCTCTGCAGTGGAAACAGAGAGATATTCCATTATTCCCCATCAGCAGTCAGAAAGCTCACTCATATACAGCCAGTTACTAAACAAGGAGAAGTCATTAAAAATCAGGTTTGTTGAAAAAGAGACACAGGTGGGTTATGGTAAGTATTTAAAGGAACTTTTTCAACTCAGATTTAATCCTTCAAAATTTAGATTTTGTAAAAATAGAAGTGTATGGTTGGCTATGCTTTAAGAAATCTACAGGAATAGATGGGTTTTAAACAAATAACATATTCCTCAGCACTGCTGGCAGCCTAAGCTTCCTCAGACACAGGGCCTGAACACAAAACTGATATTAAACAAAGACGCAAGTAACCTTGATGTCTAAATGAGCAAAATGAAGGAAAGGAAAACAAGCTGTCCACAGCCTGGAGAGTAAAGAGCTGTATAGTATCTTCAGTCTCACTAAGGTAAGACGTTGATTTCAGTCTTATTGAAATAAATGAAAAGATTTGCAGTGACTTCTAGGGAGCTGTGCATTAAGCTTTCCATTATTACAGCATATAATCTCATGTGTGTTTAGCAATGATTAGTACCTTATTCTTTAATAATCAAATTCTCTAAGATATATCCATGTAAAAAACAAACAAACAAACAGTTAACTTCCAATATCCTTCTAAAAGCTTCATGGTAACTTCTGGTTTTGCCAGAGAAGGCAGGCTTCTTTTGCTGATAATCCAACACAGAATTTAAATATAAACCATATTAAATATCATATTGACTTGCTTGCTCCAAACATGAGGATTTAAGAGGCTGGGCTATTCCTGAAGAACTTTACAAGATTACTAATGAGTCTGGATATTGATTAAAAATAATAATAAAATAATAGTAAATAACAGTTAAAAAATAGGAAATTTTTCCAGTCCCATCCCAAAGAGATTAGCTGTTTCCTGGTTCAAAACATGGGCAAAGTAATGTACACAGATTCCTCTGTCTGCAATCTCAGTACATTTGCTGTATCTCAGCCTTAGCACCTAGAGATCATAACAGGGGTAATCAAGAAAGAGATGGGGAATGAGACAAATGAGATATCCAGGATCTTACAGCCAAAGCAGCATTTAAAATCTTTGTGTTTAATACTGGTGATGAGTACTTTAAAGTTGAAACTTTAAAGCAGAAACAAGAGTTCCAACCTACTACCGTAAGCAGTGCCCTCTGCATGCTCATAAATAGAGCAAATCCTTTAAAGCTCTTCATCCATTTTCAAGTTTCCTAACACAAAAGCAGTAACTTGCAGTGTTGCTCCTCACTTAGCTGCTGGGCTTTGCTATGACTGTGATTGTTTGAGGCCTTTTTCAGTGCTCTATACAAAAGGGGGAAATGAAACAGCAGCAGAAAAGGTGCTTCTTAAGTTCTCATCTCCTTCAAGTATGTATTGAAAGAAATCTCTCCAAGAAGAAAAGGTATTTCTCCCATATTCACTGTAAGTTGGAGTCTGAATAGTTTATGAAAAGAACTACATGTTGTGGATTGCCTCAAAAATGTTAGTTCTTATTTTCCCTTTGGTCTAATATTTTTTCTGTGCATTATACATGCATAATTATATAAATATATATGTTAAAATGTATTTTTAAAAGCTTTTTAAACACAATTTAATGTATTTACACCTTTTTTTTCCCTCTTTTTTTTCAGGGGGAAGAAGAAGTAGTAGCAGCCTGCCCCTGTGATGCAGGAGTAGAACAATATTGAAACTAATAGTCTACTGTCCCTTGGAAATGTCTCCTGACATCACAGCATCTAACCTTAAAGGTCTAGCTGGAGACTCTTGACTCCAGTGAAGGAAGAAAAGCATCTGGAAGGCACCTAAATAGGTAGGCAAAAGTATATGTAATCTCAGTGGTCCAAATTACTCTCTGGAGTTAACTCTTTCCATGGCTCCTTAGGGACTTTCAGCTTTTAACCTAAATTGAGTAATTAAAATGTTCTTACTATAAATGTTGAGAATACCTTCATAAGATCCCAGACATCAGTCCCTAGCTTTCTTTCCTGCTTATGAAGAAGATCAGGTAAGCCAGTCAAATTGCTGCCAGTTTTTTTTTTCTCTGAAAAAATCATTTATCTTCCTCAATAGCCACCTGTGAGTTAATATATATAATCATTCAGTATGCCATAGTCAGAAACTGATAAGACATATAACCCTTGTTGTAAAGGTAACTTGATAGACTTAAAAATTTGGGATCAATGGATGTGTACTGGTTTGAGATTTTTTTTAAAACAGCTTCATATAGCCAAGGCCAGAAAAAATTTCTGCATGTATTTAGTCTACCTTCATGAGCAATAGAAGAATCTAGAACAGAACAGAATCTAGAAGAACAGCTACTATTCAGTGATTCAAACAGAAAAAGCCCTATTATCTGACAAGACCAAAAGACTGGAAGTGAATTTGTAGTCTAAGCACATTTCTGTCTTTGTCTATCATGGAAGTTCATATTCATAGTACTTAAATAACAAATTAGCATTTAGGGATTTTTTAAAACCTGGTTTATTTATATGCTTTATCTTTTGGTATCTACTCTAAACACACATTCATGAAGTTCATAAAACATTTATTAACCAAACTGAGGAGAAGCAGAACTCTTGCTCTATGCTGTAAAGTTAAAATTTCATATTAAATATCATTGTAGTATCAGATAGATGATAAAATGCCCATGAATTATTTTTACATAGACAATATTTTAAAAAGCCCAGATTTCTGCCCAGAAAATCTCTGTTAAAAACAGAAACACGCTTATGTCCAGCAACTGAGTTTAAATTGCAGGACTAAGCCAACTTTGAATTATTTTTAGCACATCAGGGGTGGAAAGTATGAGACCACACTCCGAGATTAAGAGCTAGACACTATGCCTTAGTTCAGTAAAAGCACAGATCACCCAACTTAATAGCCGAAGTTGTCAACTCTTGAAATGGTCTAAAAAAAACCCCTTTCCTAGCATAAATAAAATACCATACAGCAGACTTCAGAGATGTGTGTGGCTGGAAGGGAGCAGAGCAGCACTTAACAAATCAGATGCCCTTGTTAGTGTGCTACTTGAATACAGCTGTCACTGCCTGCCATTTCCCTTCAGAGAGACTTGCTTTTCACTGAGGCTTCAGACCTCAACTCCAGCAAATTCTGAAGTCACAGGATGACCTGAATGTAAAACATCTGTTGGTCATGTCATCGTCACTATGTTGCGTCCCCCCATATCCACTCATGTTTTGTGCCACTTTCTCACCCAGCCTGAAGACTGGATACCTCCAATCTTTTTGCCTGCAGAGGGAGTGGCTGTCCTGGGATAAGCCTGTGCTCCCCAGCATCTCTGTCTCTCCTACAGAGGTGGAGAGACGTCTCGTATAACAGCTGCTAAAGAAAATAATAACACTAGGTCCGTTCTTGCCTTTGCTTTCTAATCATTCACATCTGGCCCAATAGGGATGGAAGCCCCAGGTTCCTCACACGTCAGGATCACTGGTCTTCATTCCTACAAGGTATTTCTAGACATTTTTTCTAAAGGGAAGAGGTCTGTATTTTCAAAAGTAACTAGTTAAGCATACTTTGTCTAGCTTACTTAAAGGGGGTTTGCTCCAAAAGTAATGTATTCCCATCCTTGGATTGTAAAGCCTATTATTTAAGGTGTCTCACACACCTTAAGTACCAAAACCAACCAACCAAACAACTTATGGAAGCATCCAGACTCTAGTCCTTTTCCAAAAGTCAGTCTCACGATTTTAATAATTAATATCAACCTCCCTGTGTTACCCATACAGGCACGTGCCAGTTATTCTTTCCCTCTACCCCGTGTAAGAGAGAAAAGTGTCAGAACTAAAAGGAAAAGTGTGAAAACACTGAACAAATCAATCCTACATGTGTCACTTAAATGACTCACCTGTTAAACCTTCTGAAGGCTGCCCACTGGCATTTGCTGATTGTATTTGGTTCCAGATGCTGGGAAACTCCCTGCACTTTGGTTTCTTTGTAAGGCAACTCCCTGCTTTGCTGGTGGTCCTGTTACAAGCAGGTCATGACAGAAGTGCCCTATGAAGAATTAGAAAGCACAAAGCCTCCTAGGAAGGACTTGATACATAAAGGCCATGGCAGCAGGGTGCTGTCATGTTTCCTTTAAAAATAAGTGGCAAGATGCCCATTGACTTTGCTGGTGACAGACAAGATTTCATAGCATGTACACAAAGACCAGGTTTCAGTGCCGAGGTCTCAATTTCATTTCTTGTGAGTAAGGAAGACAGGAGGAATTTTTTTAAATCCTAAAACCAGCATCCGTACTTTAGTACATCTCATGTCCCCACAAGAAAGCCTTGTATGTTCTTGTAGAGTTTTTTAATGATTGTCATTAAAAGCTCATTCTTCTCATTCTCACTCTAATAGTTTGCTGTAGCATAACTTTTAATCTCAGCTGAAATGGCTTAAGGTGGCTATGTTATGTAGAGCATCTCCAGGATAACAAAGCAGGAAGAAAATTCTATAGTTGTAACTAAAATGAGAGGGAAACCAGTGAGCTAATGACAGAAAAAGAATAGACCCAGCAGCAGGAGAGGCAGATGACACAGAAAAATCATAATTAATTAGATCTGAATCAATGGAAACCATGAAAATAGTGCTTCAGTGCAAACTAGTTTATCTGCAGAACTGATCCATCTATCATCTCTTAAATTTGGCCTCTACCTGCAGAGCCTCTGAGTGCACACATGGGAAGCTCACTGGCTGCTCAGCAGATCTTCATATTATTTCATTTCTACAAATATCTGAGTGCTACACAGGTATTGTTTAAAGTCTTGGGTTTGTAATATGAACCTGCAGACAGTTTGAGACCTGCTCATTTGAGAACATCTTTTGTAGTCATAAAACAGCTAACATGACTGTGGAGCAACTTCATTAAGCCCCGGGTTGGGGCGCTGGAATTTGAATCTAGGATTCAGCTCCAGTTTCAGATCTCTCATTGTAGACACCTGCAGAAGCAGCCACACATCTACAAGATCTATGCAGGTGCCCTAGATGTCTAGGACTGTTTTGAGCAGTATTAGGTATGTGTAACAATTGAATTGGGCCCTAAGTATCTGGCATAGGATGAAATGCATAACCATCCCTCTCCATCAGTCCCAAAAACTGTATTGATTAGGTCTCCTTGGACTGTGGTGGGAGCACAGACACTTAACACACAGGTGGGTATGTGTGTGGACATATACATTAGTGTGTGAATCTGTAGCTTGGTAGAGTGTTTGCATGTACCAAACATCTGCTTGAAGAAGAGAAGGTCCCAAATTCTGAATTGACTCTTTTCAGTAAAAAGTGAACTAAACCTCTGTGCATCCAAGATTCTTTCCCAAATGTGTTTGCATTGATTGCTAGTGTTTATGACAGTCACCTACTTGTTACCTTAGTGAGGAAGATTAAAAAACGTATTTATAGGCAGGGCTTTAAAAATATATATATTTTCCTTTTTTTTTTTCTCCTTTTGGATCTTGTGTAGTTACAGTAGGTTATGTGTTCACTTTGTTAACACACATTATATATACATACAACTACTATCAACACAGGTTAATATCACCTCAAAATTTGGAACACTGTCTTGAACACCTGTTTAAATAAGTATTCACATCCATGATTAAACACTGTTTCTATTCTCTCTGCTTGACATCAGCTGTGCTGTGACATTAACCAGCTATAGTCACTGATACTTTCCACACACACCTTCACAGATTATTTGAAAGGGTTTTAATTTGTTTTTCACATTATCTCATTGGCTCCAAGACTATTTAAGGTGAAGAATGAAGGAAAAACGCTCTCAGCTTTAAACTGGGATGAAAGGCAGGGAAAAAGACTGAGGAAAAAAAACCAAACAAATGGGCAGAAAAGCATAAACAATGTGACACGACTTTAAAATACACTGCAAAGCTACTTCCATGTTTGTTCAAAAACGTCTGCTTTCATGAGCAGCAAAAGGGTCCCACCACTGGCTGCCTATGGGTTTGTGGCTTCTGTCCCCAAAACCTCTCCAGTGCCACACATGCATGTCCCCACAAGCCCTCCATGAAGAGCCCAGGACAGTTGAGAGCCACTTAGTTTATGCATGCCAGCCAAGGCATGAAGCCACTGAGCTTTCAGTGGAGGCACTGATTTGAGCCTTTTCCATCCACTCAGCATTTTCACAGAACCCCCAGGAATGTAGTTATTTTGAGATTTCCACATCACTGCCAGGTTAAGTGGATGTTAGCCAACAAAAGCCTGACAGACAGAAACAATGCAATCACAGAAGCCTTTTACTCACAGGAAAGCATTAAAACAGGTTTCAAAGGTATTTCCCAAGTCAATAGGGAAAAGCTCCTATTTCACTTATGCTGGAGGATGTGTGAATTGAAAGTAGAACACTTCCCCTGGTGAAACTATTCAGTTTGTACACAATCTGAAGCAAAATTTATGTTAGATGGTGCACGGGTGTCACAGAGAAAGAGTAAGAGCCATGTCAAAATACATGACCACAATATAAATGCTGTTTGCTGGGTTTTGTCTGCTAGACATTGCTCAGAAAAGGTAAATCTTCATAGTTCATCCAGGATTTTCTGGATTTTTCCATGGGAAAAGGCAAGGAATATAGATCTACCACACCCATCCATGGATTCACAAAGAAAAAGATATACAAATCAGAAGGCAAACAGTAAAAGACAAAAAGATGGAAAACTAGAGAAAAATAATTGCTTTCCTCTTGAAGGCTGGCAGGTAAAATCTAAAGTGGAGTCAGAACTGACTAGGAGAGGTGAGTGTTAACCTCCATAACTGCCTTGCTATATATCAGCAAAGAAGAGAAAAGGCAGTTTGCCTGGATACAACAGAAGTCAGACAGCTATAAGCAATAGCCTGGCTCATCAGAAAGCAATTCCCACTTATGGGAAAGTTTGTTTTCTTGGCAGCTGTTCCTTTCTAAGGGAGAATAATGTCATGACCTCTAAAAACATTGCAAGACCCAGCAATCACCATGAATTTTCACTGGCTCTGTGGTCACAGTGCTTGTGTTGGATAAAGAAAATTCAGGGGTTGGTAGCACTCTCTGGGTTCCCTCATACCACACCTATGAGTCTACAAAGTCTTCTGAAATTTGTCTCTCTGCATTTTTGCCTTTCAATGTAGACCTAAAATGCTCCTGTTTGAAGTTTCACTGAAAGCCCTTTGGAAATTTGCTTTAAAAATTACTACTTTTCTGTTTAATTTTTCTTTTCTTCTTCAGATTTTAAAAAATGTGGCATTTCTCAACTTACAGCTTCAGTCCTCTTTCTTCACCCAGAGGAATTCTCTCTAGCCTTTCCTTGGGACTATGTCCCTGGGCCTGGGTCTGACTTTAAGCTGCCTCTCCTGTTTTCACACACATGCAAACCTTTCCTCAATAATGCCATAAAGGACCTTTGTGTGTCATGGTCCTTAACACCTAGACAGAAAAGGTGAGACACTGATCGAATGGGGTGGAAATGGAGGAAGATGTAGGGTAAGGTAGATGCTTTTCATCACATGGGTTAGAGGTCCCTATACAAATGCCATGAGCAGCCCAATTTTTTACATATAATTGCACATATTTTTAGCACAAGCGGCAATTATGACCCATATAAAAACTTTTGGTTTGTTTTTTCCTTTCCCTTTCTTTTTGCCTGGGGTAGGAAAAGAGGGAAACTCTTCTCACAGTTTTTGAATACCATAACTGAAAGTTTCACCATCTTTTATTTACACTCCTTATTACAAACATGCCACGCAATGATTTGCTTGTGTCAGGTTTGAGGTAAAGCTAAAACAACACTGTTCCAAAACAAAATAAGCAAAAAAGAATTTTTGTAATTACCAATGCATTTTCCCTTCTCTTTCTCTCAGACAATATGTTTTCCATTGTGGCTATCCTATGATGTATTTTCACACCTAAATATTATTTTGGTAGGATGATCATTAGTTTGTTATTTGCAAGATCTTCAAAGACCTATATGGCAATGAGTTTTAATAAAACCTTTAAATAGAGAAGAAAAATGAATTATCAAACTCTGGAATCACTCTGCATGACAAACCACAAAATCGTTTCAAGAAAGCAATCAGCCAAAATGTGGTGAGCTTTACTTACTAATGAGATAATGGCTTTAGGAGCAGAGAATTTACTTTCAAGAGTAAGCGGTTAATTGTTTGGGAGCATACAGGTCATAAGAGGATATGCTTTCTTCAAGATATTGTTGTAACCCACCTCTGTATGAAGTGAATCAGGCAGCATCAAGCAGATATAAAGGAGATTAGCTGAACTAAATGACTGTCTCCTTGCAGAACTTTTTCACAGTTAAACATATTTTTCAAGGGGATGTTGGCAGTGCTGATTGTACCCAGGAATCTCTGGATTTGCACAGCAAAGATGCATATGGGCCTGCACTGCAGGCAGATAAACACTATGAAAATGCAGTTGTGTTTAGTGGATAGATTATTCGAAAAAAGACAGATGGCAATGAACAAACTAACAGGGGTTTTTTCTTCTTTTTTTTGGTAATGAAGAAATTATAGATTTCTTCACTCTGGTCCCTCTGAGAGGTTTCCTCCTACACTCATGAAAACACCACAACTCCCATTTTCAAAGTCTCCATTCAGCACGACGCACACGAATCTGTGCGCGACAGCTGCAACCCACTGATGTCTTATTGCTGAAGTGTCTTCAGCAACAGACTTTCCAAACAGCTGTCAGATTTCTGCCAGCAGAGAGGCTGACCTGGAGATTCAGGCTAGAGACACTTTATAGTATTCTTTCATTAGTCACTAAATGTTTCACTGGAGTCATGCATTTGTCCTCCAGAAAGACTGCCATGTGAGTTTAACCTCTACTACTCCATGAAGAATAGTATCAAGCCATTTAAGCAACGAGTATTTTGAGAAAGGCACTTTAGATAGCTCACCAGCTCACACAGTGGGTAAGATTTTGGAGGAGTGGATTGGAAAGATTGCGAAGACTGGAAGATTGGAACAAACCAGTGAAGGTCCAACCAGTCTAGCCCAACCTCCCTGCTTATGCAGGGTCCCTTAGAGCATGTTACTCAGGATTGTGTCCAGGTTGTTTTTGAATATCTCCAGGGAAGGAGACTCCACAACCTCTCTAGGCAGTCTGTTCTACTGCTCAGTTACCCTCAGAGCAAAGTTCTTGACACGGGTGAGCTATTCCCGTTAATAGGAGGAGTCCATACCTAGGTATGATTACCTTTATCTATATACACCTGCAGGATGAAAAAAATCCTGGGAGCATCTGAGGGCACTAATCCATACACTATCTGCACAGTGCTTGTGCATTGTAAAGAAATCATCACAGGTGCAACCCCTCTGCAAGACTTAGTGAGATGCTCTGTGATAAATTTGGGCCACACAAATGTTTACTTTGCCTGAAAATCAACCAGTCAAATAAACAAAAGCATCCCACTGTCCAGCAGAGTTGTTTTTACTACAGCTGTTAGGATGAAGAGGGAAGAGTGGGTCAACTGCATCAAAAAAGATGAAAGGGATCTCAGTGAACATCACATGCATCATCAAATAACAGGGAAGACAAAAAATGAAATGTAGGGATTCATACATAAAATAACCTGCAGAAGCAGACTAGAATAATTAAAATAATAAGAATAATAATAGCATTTATATACATTCTTAATAAATTAAATGCCTCTGTCTATCAAGTCCATTTGCAAAATTAGACAAAAGCTCATGGATGACTTAATTTGCTACTCATGCAATAGCATAAAATACAGCAGCATTTACTGAATTAAAATACAGTAAAATACTTAACGTATAATTTAGAACATGGCAAATTAAGAGATATTTCTTGAAGGCAATTTTGCAGAATACGTTGCCATAGTAACCAATCAAAAATCCCTGTCTATTGTTAAACTTACTACTTATTAACCTACTGAAAATAAAGGGAAGACCTATTTCAGGTAACCAACACACTCTGCGATTAACAGCTAAAAAATTAAAATGCACAGGAAAATTGCTATTTTTTTATTTCAATTCATAGCTTACTTCATGTTTGGAAATAAGTAACAAGAGCAAAAGTTAAAAAAACCCATTTTTTTTCTATCTTTCAAAGAAATGGACTGATTTGGATTGATTTCCTGTTTAATCTCAAGCTGCTAAAGAAAAAGCTGCTCTTGGAAAATCATCAAGTGTATCCTTTCAAAGTCTCTTTGTGTTGAAATTAATGAAATACCAGATCCTTTCTGACAAATACACATCCATCAGTTTTTACAGTAGACCTTTTTATTGCATATGAAGAATATAAAAGTAGGGTCATTTTAAGAAATGGCTGCCACCCTTTAATGTTGGACAACAGGGAACAGGAAATTTTTCTGTTTTTGATACTGAGGTCCTAACTTTTCTCTTTGTGAGGGGCACAAAACAATTCCACAAGTGTGAATTTTTTAGCAGTATTTAAAATATTTCCATGACATCATACTTGAAGAATGAATCTCACAGACTGATTAAAAAAAGTCTTCATTATTTTAACTGCCCAATTTGAAAAGCAAATGATAAAATCTAAGAACAAGTATTTTATTTTTAATACATGTTCATTGTCAATTATCCCTAACAGAGCAAATAAATAAATTTGAATTCCTAAAGTTGAGAAACAGTCACCAACCTTCACTTTCAAAGATATCAGGAAGCAAGCTGATGATTTGACCCAGGCATTTCACTAATACAGCACAGGAAAAAGACAAAAGAGCATATTTATGCACATATCCAGAGTTTACTGGCTTAGAGCTCAATGTAATTTGCCATCTGAATACATTTTGGAAAGAAAATTTTAAATCTGATGTACAGAGATACAAGTGGCCATCAGAAAGCAGGTAGAGGGAATATATGCTTCATAAAATACTGTGTTTTATTAAAACTCTAAATACAGCATCTTACCATCACATCTGAAAAAATAACTTATATTGGCTTTCTGTGCTGTGATCTGAAAGACTGGAAGAACTGTAATAATCATGGTTAATCATGGATGTTGCAGAAATTCCTTTTCAGACTATTTTGGGGTAAGATATTTAATGACCTGGGAAACAAGATAGATTCACTCTGAGCCCTGAGCCCAATCATACATATTTGGGATGGGTATTCTGGTGGCCTTAAGTAATGAGGGGGAATGACGTCACAGAAAACCCAATTCAGCATGGGACACAACTGCATTACAAAGAGGCCAGCAAACTGCTGCTGGGAGGGGGAGCTGTGACAAAAGTGAATATGAGATGTAGGTCTCAACTAGATAGAAAAAGTGAAACAGTGAAAAAAAGCTAATGAATAGGTATCTAATATCCAGAGTCAGCCAGAAACTGAGTTTATATAATGTGCCATAGAAATATATCAGAAAAGATCAAGATCATTGCCACAGTCCTAAATCCTGCCAGGGGCAGGGAGTTTGCCTTGTAAAGCTCCCTTTTTCTTCTAGCTCATCCCACACATTGGCAAAACCCCAAGCACCCTGGGGTGCATGGGAAGGGCTCTGTCCCAGTTCCAAGAGTGGCAACCCAGTCAGTCCTGTGAGTGATCAAAGCAGATAAACCTGGGACCTGCAAAATACACAAATGCCATTAGAAGGACCAACATACCCTACTCATGCCCATAGCTGTAACCAAACTACCATACCTCACAAACTATAAAGAGAGGGAAGAAATTAATTCTGGTCCTACCAGGCAGCTACTCCCCACCTCCTCACCTCTCACAAAAAAATCATATTAAGACATGCACAGAGCAATTTGAATTATTAAAAAAAATTGATGTGAGAGTTGGGTAGCCTCACATGGCATCTACATGTATTATAACAACCATATAGGATCTATAACAACTTGCATTTTGAATATAGCTTAGAAGACTTAGTTTGCTCCCCTTCCTTTTATTAGGTCTCCAAGTGTATGTAAAGGAAATACAATTGATGAATACTTGAATCTAATCTAAAAGCAAAACAAAACTCAACCTAGACTGTCAGCAAATAAAATAGAAACTGGTATGTTCATCTAATGGAATATTACATTGAGCAGTTCATTAACTCCACTGAAGTTTCTCAGCATAAAAAGGTAATTAAGTATATTGTAATTAAAAAAAAAATCTTTAGGCTCATTCACTAAATATATTTAAACGCCATTTATGGAAAAGAACATGAACTTTTATTATTAAATGGCCTTAATGCATTTAACCTAAACAGATGAGATTCATGCCGGCTGACAAGATTTTTGAGGGTGAAGAAGAGGTGAAGAAGAGGTGATATTATGTCAAAAAAATTATATCCGTTTGTGTTAATGGATGCAGTCCTGTAAAATTATTTTAATATTTAATATTTGCATAAGTGGCCAGTAAACTCTGTGATCCACTTTGGGCTCTGATTTCTTATCTGTGACTTCTGAGTTTAGAATGAGACCAGAGCACACAGGGACAAGAGTACTCAAAGTTTGCATGCACTTATGCAAGAAAATATCCACGTGCCCTCACAGAATCACAGAATATGCAGCTGGAAGGGACCGACAAGGATCATCGAGTCCAAGTCCTAGCCCTGCACAGGACTGTTACCCTGCCAGTTCTTAGCAGAAGAAGAAAGACTGAATCAATCATAGTTCTCAAACGTAACAACAGCTGAAGCCAACTTAGAGTAGAACAAAGATTTTGCCTTTTTAGTACTGTCTCTTTCTTTTTTTGTTCTCCACTTCCTCCCTTTTAATTAAAAATTAATTAAAAGGCATTTCTAACTCTTTAATCATTGTATGGGTCTGCAAAGCCTGAGGCTTCGCCTCAAATGCCACAAGGGAAGCAAGGTCAAAGGTACAAAGAGCTTGGATATGAAACTTTGGAGAAAATCCACCGTCTAGGCAATAAAGTGTCAATTACAGACAGTCTAACGTTAAAGCCCAGCGTTTATCTGTACTGGTTGTTATCTGCCCAGTCTTGTATTGAAAAGGTGGTAGATGAAAGCCACTTTCTACCAATTATGTTTTCTAAGTGTTGAAACATGTCTCAGAGGTTCAGGGTTCAGTATAGGGGCAGAGAAAGGAAACGAACACTATCCCTTCCAATCTGACCCAATGCAGAGGGACTTGTCTGGAAAGAGATTTGAATCCCAAAACCTAGCACCAATGGAGATGATGCATGGCAGTGCAATCTCTCCATCCCCACAGTGAATGTCCTCTGCACAGAGAAACAGAGAGCCAAAGACAAAAAACTTTAGATCTTGATCAAACTTAAGATCTAAGACTAAACAGAAACATTTATTATCCTTTTAAATATTCTTCTCACAGGTTGGTAGGTTGAACAACAAACCTTACTACCAGCTGATGGGTGCTACAAATATGCCTGGAAAATTTAAAACTTAAGTCCTCATGTGGAAAATAACTAATCACTACAGCTACACAGATCTATTTTACAAACATCCAACTAGAAAAATTAGAAAATACTGCTCATAGACTCCTTTTAAAAAGTAATGCGGGATCACAAACCCATCACTCAAGAGTCCAGGATCAGTTGATTGCCTGAAATTCATTTTATAATCTAAGAAAGAATTCAACCTTGACCTATCTTTTGGTGAAGCAATCACCTACCAAAGATTCTTCACACTCTATTAGCTGAAAAAATGCCAACAGAAGTTAATTTTTTAAAATCGAACTATCCCTTTTGGTCTCATTTTTTCTTGCTTTAAGGAGAAAAAAAGAATCACCTGGTTTAAAAATATTACAATTAGACAGTTTGAAATCAGAGGCCTCAGGAACATCATGGAGATTTGTAGTCCAGCAAAATACAAGAGCACTCAACGTCTTCACAGAATTGTAGTACATTGTTTTCATCACTCTTAAATCTCCAGCTTTTCTCTCAAGCTTCCAAAAAAACCCTGGTCATACCTCTACGAGACCTCTTCAGCTTCTACAAAAAAAACTTGGAGACAAGAATTCCAAGGTAGTTGTAATTTCACCTGCACCATGTATACATCCCCAACTGAGGTAAACCAGTGTAGTTCTGCTCACAACAGAGCTAATCTTTCTAACGCTATCCAGCAACATAGCCTTTAGTGTATTTAGCTCAGTCACAGCTACCACTTCTCAGCCTCACTACAGGGCCTTGCTGATCTGAGCCATATTCCTGCTCTAAGTGGACAGTAATGAAGTAAATCTCCACCAGTGCAGGTTCTCCTTTCACACAAGCCACCGGGGTTTATTGAACAGCAGAACAAACCCGTGGGTTGCATGGGGAAATCTTTTTCCCATGCTAGGGAACAGCAGTGCTGTTGCAAAAAGCCTGTTCCATCATGGGAGGCAAGAGGCAGGCAGCCGACTCCCAGGCTCATGTTCATTGATGCTCTGCGTAAAACCAATCAGGCTCTGTGGGAATCAGAGTTACAGTCGACCTACATGCATGAGAACAGCATTATAAATGCACCTGTTTTGCTGCCTCAGCATCAGGTCTCATCAGAAGATAAATATATTTGCTGAACAGTATAACCATTGTTGTTATCACAGAAAAAAACAAACAAACCAAACCAAAACAAAACATGATGCAGGACTAATGAGAGAAAAAAAATAATATTTTGATTATGAAAAACAGTGAGTGGAAATATCTGCTTCTTGAGGGACTGACCCAGGAACATTTTTTTCCCTTGTCTATTGTGACATCACAGCCTTAAAGGCAAAGGAGCATTCAAGGTTCCTAGACGCCCATGGTCGAAAGGAACGGCAAAAGTCAGAGGGTCTGCAAAAACTCAGAAAATTCTATTAGTAAATTATATACTTGGTGTGGCAATTGGTATGTTAGAACCTGACCTACTATATAAGCACATGGTAGTGAGTTTTGGATAAAGGGGTAAGATAAGGAAGAGAGGAGAGATCACCAGCCCTGGTTTCAGCATTGGTCCAGCTGATGGGATGACCAGGGTCCTGGGGTGTGCTGCCTGGGTTTGGTGGGGGTACCTTTTAGAGACAGGTTTTTTCCCCCTGAAGATCAGTTTCTTGCTTTCTATACACATTAGTTATTATGCATAGCCCATTCCTCTAGACCTTTCCAGAAATGGGTTGGAGGGCTTTGGGCATCTGGTGATCTTGATCCCCTCCTACAGTCCATGCCCACTTCTTTGTCTCATTCCTGTCCTTGCACTGAACTGTCTTGTGCTTATTTCCAGGAACAAGGACGTTGTCCTGTAAAAGTGCTGCCCTATCTCCGCATGGCCCACTTCTCCAGCGACATCCTGTTCTTTCTCACAGCATGTTATTACCAAAAATGCTTGGTTATTACCACAATCCTTGGTTGGCTCCACAGCCACCCAGCTATCAGTGTTTGAGATGTACACATTCTCTCCTTATCTTCTGGGATTCTACATCTATTGATATTTTTATGGACATATTTACAAGATCATAGCCTTGATAAACTGAAGGGAATTCAAACACTCTCTAGTGCTAGGTGGAGGGATGCTTTGGTTTCACAAGCTTAATGAAGCCAGTACCTTCAGTTAGCATTTCATACACAATCATGAACAACTCACAAGCTGGCAAGGAGATTACAATTAAAAGACTATGATTTTCTTAGCTTCAAGTAAAAGATGCTGCATTGAAATAGGATTTAAGAGAACAGTCAGTGTATATGATACTAAGAATGTGCTATGTGATAACACTGTGTAGCTTCAAAATGCTATAGTGAGGGCACTAGTGTAGTAACGGTGTGTGGATAGTACAGCCTGTATATCCCCTCTTATTCAGCATCTACCCATCCTTCCAGTACCAAACCGGTGTTTATCTGCTCACTGCTTGTTTTCCATTTATCAATACATTACTAGAAGAAGCAGATGAAACGGGAAGGGTTAAGTAATGGCAAAACTAAGGCGGTTGGTGTAACACAGAAGGTTCCAAACAACCTAAATATCTTCGTACGTTGACAGGGACAACCTTCAGTTCAGAATTACCTCTCATTTATTGCTGAGTTGACACAGCATTGAGGAAGAGGGAACACAAAATCCTATGTTTAGCAGGTGCTACACATGCCATGAACTATCATAAGAAACAGAAAACTCCAAAGAGTACTGAGTCCACTAGTAAAAAGCCAAAACCATCCAATTATTCCAATAGCAAAGAAGTGATTTGTGACTTGTAAGCATTCAAATTGTTTATAGAAATACATTCTCATTTGTAATAAAAATTTAGCATAAAATATTGTGACTAGCATAACTCATGACTGCCACTCTGCAGTATGCTGTGGTTTACTTACAGACAGTAGCTGTGCCTAGATGAAGGCTGTTTGTTTACCAGCTTCCTCCATTGCAATCAATAGGGTTTTTCCCAAACTATTTTGGGATTCTCCTCTCATGTGTGCAGACATCCAGGAGTACAGTGCTACAACCACTGGCTTTAATAATGAGACGCAGCACATATATCTCATAAATCCAACAGTTACACCAGTAGGAAAGAATTTTACTTAAAGTGTACATGCAAATAAAATTAATGTTTCTATGCAGGAGTCTTTTTTACATGGGCATCGAAAGACAGTAGTTGTTATCTTTACAGAGCTAGAGTTTGATGAAAGGCCACAAGTTGGATGCCTCCTATCAATATCTGCTAAACATAACAGGAACTAATTGTATTTTTGCAGCTGACACTTCACGCTGAGAAATAAAAATGGAATGTGATCTCTGCCCCTTGCCAACTGAGACACATCAGCAGGGGAAGCACCTGTAAGAGATTCCCAAAGACAGGACAATTAACAGAACCACACAGGAACTCAGGCACAGTCATTCCCCCAAAGGCCATTCAAAGCCTTACTAATTGTGCCAGAAAATGTACACTGCAAAATTCCCTTACAGACATTAGCTCTTATTTGAAACTATGCATTACACAAATAAATTCTAAGAGAGCATCAGATTTTTTAATGCTCCTCAAGACTATTTCTTCTCTGCTCTAGATGTCCTCCTGGGAGAGTTTTGTATTGCAATTCACTGAGAGAGGGTCTTTCTATCCACAGTATCCACCCATGGAGGTAATCTTACATTTTCTGTCTGATGTGAGCAATAAGGCTTTATGTACAGGTATAAGAAACAAAACAAAAAGAAAACAAGGGGATTGTATCAATATCATATTTACAGTCTAAGAGAGAACAAGAAAAAAAGAGTTAATCCAGCTCTAAGAAACTAAATCAAGTTAAATGAACGAAAATAAAATCATAAGCTAGAAAGCTCATTAAAATAACTAAAATAAAATTAACATTTTTAAGAGTGCTAATTAACCACTGGAACAGTTTACATTGACATGTGGTAGATTTTTCATCATTTGCATACTTCAGATCTACACAGAGCTTCTTTCCAACAAAGAACACTGCTGTTCACACAGAAGTTGTGTTCAATATGGGAATTATTGTATGAGAGATTCTGATCTTTTTAGGGATACAGGCAGACCAAATGATTGCAGTAGCCTGATCTGACCCTGAAATTTGTGAATTTCCAGCCCAAAATGGCCACATGCAATTGATGCACCCATAAATGGCACATCTGGTCAACTGCCTGAGGACAACAGAAAATTCCAGCTCAGGGAATCAGAAACACGTGCTCTGGAACAAGTACTTGCAAAAGGCCATTTAACTACGAGCCTGCTCTCATGGGGTTGTGTTCAAAAACTGTCCATGGCCCTAGCTTTTTCTTTCTTTCTTCTATTATGAACAATAAAGAGAAACTGTGTGTACACACACCCTTGTACATACTTTTTTTAAAAGGTTTTGGTTCTTTGTACGATGTCAACTATTAAAAGCCAGTAATCCCGATTGCACAAGTATGCAGGTCTTTGGAGTGTTTGTTGCCTACAGCAGCTACTTAATTGGCAAGTTCTTTTCAAGAAGGTTGAACCAATTAAAAAAATTCTTCGGCTTTAATAAACTGATACCCTACCGCTCACACTAGAATATCCCTTTTGAGAGCTTTACATTGCCCTCATATGTTGTTTTATGTTGGTGCCCCTAGCTCCCAAGAAACATGGAGCTAAAGTGAAAATGCTGAAGTGCTACCAGCATGAAGCTGCTCTTTTATATAATTATGCCTGCTGCTAATAAACCTCCCATTACAGCTATAGCACAGGTTTTGCTAATCCGTTACAAATGATTGGTTGGAATTTAAAAACACTGCTGCAAGTGTACTGGTTTTCACATTGAGCTCAAATTGTCAGATTTCAAACGCTTTTGCCCTCCATAAGTGACAAGGTGGGTCATTTTACAACAGCTATTACCTAGGGGAAGTGTTGAACTTATCACTTGAACTCTTTTTGGCATTCACCCGCAAAGTACTTGACTAAAAATAACGAGATTGGTATCAGTGTGAGCTGGAAATTCAGACATCAGGCTCTAAAACTGGGCTTGCTGCATAAATATCACCACTAACCAGCATTGCCTGTGCTGCTGCAGCTTCCCTGAACGGGTGAACACATAGGTAAATCAGCTTGAAATTTCCAACAAATCTATTAGATAAATTCTAAAAGAAATTCTCATTAAAGCTAGGGGAGATTTAGCTAAATAGAGTTTCTCAGGTATTTTGGGAAAAATTCAGCCAGCATAAAGATACATAAACACAGATATGTAAAAATGCAGGTGTTTACATGTGAGCCATCATCTGCATGCCTGTTAATGTCAGTGAAGCTTAGACAGCCAAGCACCTCACCTGACAGTGGACACCTACCCACAGGCCCAGGAAATCACACCTTTGCACTGGCTGTAGGGAGTTGAGGTTCATTCAGCTGTTTGTTCCTAAATCTCTGCTGCCCTTTCAGAAGTACTACAGTATCCTGCAAAACCTGCCCTGGCAGCTGCATGAGTATCTCCCAGACTTGCACCATATCCTGCCCAGCCCTGGGTGGATGTCCTAGACAACTTGAGAACACTCCAAGCAGCACCAGACACCTGAGAGTAAAAAGCAGAACACACAGCTCACCTGTAGATACATGCATATGAGGGTTGTAACCTTAAACAGCATGTCTGAAGCTGGTGAACTGAGGGAGAGCAATTGGTTCTTCTTCCTTGAGCAGCATCTTAAAAAATACAGCAGAAACCTCCACCAGAAATTATCTAGTCCCTTTTTCTCCACAGTAAACGTTCTCTTTACCTCTGTCCCTACTTAGTAGTGCTTTAAGCAGCAGCTAATCAATGAATTAGTAGAAAAAAAACCCCAAACCAATTAGTCTGCTCAGATTCAATTGCACATCACATCTCCACAATGCCAGGTGGCTAGAAAGGCCCAAGATGAAGATAAAATTCTCTCTACAACTCTCCTTACATCACAACTTTAGCATCATTCAGCAAACGCAACCCCTTTACAAACGCAACCACGGAAAGGGTTTTTTGTTGCGCGAGTTGCACTTACACACTGCCACCTTGTGTTAACAACCGGTTTTGCTGAACTTGAGAGCTTAGCACACTTCTAAATACTTTATCGAGGATCAAAACAGACAGATACAACATCCATAAGGTGGGTTCCCCTGCCTGTTCCCCTCCAGAACAGGAAAGGAGAGGAGGAAGGAGTTTTTATTACTCACATTTGTCAATGTGAATTCACAAACGCAGATTTGAAGGAGCCTTGTTTAAAACAGGACTTTAACAAGGGTGAGAAACTCAGCTTCAACTCTCCAAGAGCTTCAACTTCAGCTCTTTGAGGCCCACTAAATTTGAAATTGCACTCGTTTGCTCACAAGCAAGCTAATGAAATAACCCAGTTTTTCGCAGACATTTTGTGAGAAAATTAAATTGGAGCCCACATGAAAGTACTTGACATCATTTAGGAAAAGCCAGCCTGGCTCAGAGAGCACCACTCCAGGCTACAGGACCAGTCAGGCAGCAATGCAGACTGCAGGTTGCTGAGTTTTCTCCTCTCTTTCCATTTTCCACTACCAGGCAATTTCCATGCCCAAATGATTCCCAGGAATAAGGTAATGTGACTGGGCTCAAGATGCAAAAAACAGCATGGCCATCTCTGACTTTTCTCACAGCTTTGCTGCACAACACAATGCTGGGAGAGGGAAACCATGGGTAGGTTAGGATAAATTCACTGGTGGTTTGGAAGCTGAGAAACTTTGACTTGTGACAAAAAAAAAAAGGTAAATTGTGTCTCTTCTCAGTGTATTTCAGGGCTGGTGATGGAGACTGTGGGTATCTGAAATTTGGAGGGGGTGGGAGAGAAGCAGTGGTTCATAATCTGATGCTGCCTACAATAAAAGAAGTCTAAAAACTACAGTGTAGGGGGGCATCCACTCCATCTCCATCAGGTATGTGCCTTAACGGAAAGCCAGATCTGCACAGCACCACTAGTTTGGGTTCCTATTCTGTCTGAATAGCTCTCAGGGAAGCAAGCATCTTCCACAGGCAGCAGAGAGGATCCCAGGCTCCCAGAGCTGTGTGAGCAGGCAGTGTGACTATCTATCCATACTCTGTATTTGAGGACTAGGGTCTTCATATCCCAGTGTTCTCACCTGTGGTCTACCATGTCATTACTTACCACAACAGAAGAAACCAAATTAAATATCTTTACCAGTCTACTTTAACTGAATACCAAAATCCAAGGCCAAGTCACAAAGGTGGGCATGGTTGATGAGGCATTTTAGATTTTTATGACATTTTTTAAAGGAAAAAATTAAAAATAATGTTTGACACTTTGTAATTCAGAATTTATTAGCTGGGAGTTCCTTGGCATAGGGCAGCACCCAGATGTTCAGAGGAAAGATCAATAAACCAAAGGAAAACAGGAGGTATGCAGAGCTACAGGAGACCCACACAGGTGAAGTTCTTCCATTACACCAAAATAGCATGATCTTCCTTTGTTGCCCTCAGGTATCATAGCCACAATCTCTCTTCCCAATCTGCTAGCTCTCCTATCCACCCCCAAGATCCCTTGAGAGGAAGGAGCACCCTAAACTGCTTTGGAAGCCTCATGCAGTTCTTCGCGATGCCATGTACAAGCTCATACTCAGAAGCCCTCCTACACCTCCCAGCTGTCCTCTTCCTTGGTTTCATCCACAAAATGCTCCCCCAAATTCCTCTAATCTACATCCCATGTTTTCTTCACTGCTTCCAAGGATATGGACACGCAGCACACATTCCAACTATGTTTTCATGAGGAGCAGAACCTAACCCAAAAATATATTTTCTAGCCACAGCAGAGAAGTTTTGGGGATGGGGAACATCCACCTCTTCCAATTGTGTTTCAGGAAGGAGCACACTTTTATTGAATGCTGAAGGGAAAAAGCATGAGGAGGTTGATGAGAGATCTACACAAAGAATTTGGCATTGACTACATGGGAAAAGAGAAAAGCAAGAACTATTGTTCTTGCACATATATAGGTGGACATCTTAAATATCTTTCCCAAGATGAAATTAAAACAATTTTATACTTCAACACATTACCTTAGACATATTTAGCTGAAGAGACAAAAAAAGCTTCTAATAAATGCAACATCAGAATTTTTATTTACAAATTGACTGTTATTCAACAACCATTCTCCACTCAGTTTGTGGAGGAAAAAGTGATAGTTACATTTTCCAAATGGGAAAAGAAAACTCTCCCCCTTAAATGGATTCCACAGAATATTATGCCAACACCACTGAGCAAACAGGTTATTCTTTGTATTTAAGTTTCAAAAAAGCACATAATTTTATAAACCAGCATATGGAAAGCAAACACACTCATGTGCATTTAAACGCAGCTTCATATTAACCTAGAGAATTCACTTTCAGTATATGTCAAAAAATAAAGACAGCAATTGCAAAAATGTATTTATATTAGCTATTTCTCTAATGCTCATTTCAAGAGCTTAGAAACAAAATACCCTCTTCATATACCATTGGAAAGTCAACTAGTTGATTATAAGCCTCAAAAATATTTTGAAGTTATTACTGAAAATATAGTTATTCTCTCTTTTGCTCTCAGTACTTGAAGCTGAAAATGTGAAAGTATTTTTCCCAGATATTTCCTTACTGCAATTACTTTCTTATAAATAAAAATAGTTATATGAAGAATACAATGTATTGCTATGAAGACTAGACAAGCAAGAGTTACTCTTAGAAAAAACACACATACACAATATATATATTTATAGATCTACATCAGCAGCAATCACCTCTTCTTTTATTTGCAACAGTGGTTTCATATCTTCATTTGCTTCACATGGAGGTTGGTTGTCCAGCTGTTGGAGAGAGACAGAAGAAATTGGTAAGTAAAGTCTAGTAACTGAAGAACCTTCTCGACAACAATTAACATTTCCAAGTTTAAAATAGTCAGAAAACGGTATTTCCAATACTTATTGAAAATTGTAACACAAACTGAAGTATACATTCTGAATCAAGCAATCCAAATTTAATGAAAAATACAAATTTGAGTTTAATCCAATTATAGCACTGCAATTATTTCAGGCCAAGTAATATTCCACAGAACATGCACCTTACCAAGTTTCTAAGAACTATTTTTAGCATTAGCATAGAGTGTGACAGTTTTTCTAAATTTACCCTTCAATAATGAAATTGAAATTTGCTAAATACCTGTTACAATATAAAGAACTTTTTTTTATTATCTCTCTGCATATCTTTGTGGGCATCTGCCAATACATTTGTGTTCTGCCACAATGTTCCAAGTTCAAACCACAAAATTAACATAAAAATGTGCAAAAATATCACACCATAACATTGCACAGTGAATATTAATAACCCTACAGTTTATCAAACCTTTTTGCCAATATGTTCACGTTCCAAACTAATGAGTAATTAGCCGGGCTGATGTCAAATGACAACTGCAAAAAAAAGTAACCTGTATCACAGACCAGTGCTGTGGTGCCAATACATTTTCACTGCAGTAATTGCATAGCTGGTTTTTGTATTATTCAAATAGCTGATTTCAATTACTCATCACTAATTTAAATACTTTATTCTGTACCTACAAGTTCGTACAATTCCCGATTTACTTGTATCTCATACAATTATGTTTTGAGGTGCCCACTGGCCCAAGTAGATGCAGTCTGAAGGGAAGGGAATAGAACCATTTCTTTACAGATCAGCTCTGCTTCTGAAAGACACTGCTGTGACTTTATGGGCTGTAATGTGAAAGACAGACTAAACAGCAATTCATCTTTGATAAAATTACTTATTCAAGTCATTCAGCAATATTTCCCCTCAAAAGAAAAGACAGAGCTAAAAATAACATGAGCAAGCTCCAGAGTGAATCTCCCACAAATCTGGGTGCTTCAAACAGGAACACAATCACTTCAGTGTAGTCTTGCCATCAAGGAGAGACATTCTCCAAACATTAACTCAGAGATATGACCCAGCGCTTTGCATCACCTCCAGATGAAAAGGGGTGATTCTCTTCCTCCTTCCACTGACCACAGTGGAATCCTTGCACTCAACATTAGCCTCTGTGAATGCACTCAGCCTCACAAGGTGTGAAGTTTTCTGGTTTTAGCTTGGGCACCACACAATCGTTTCTGTGACTTCCTCTTTTTCCTGGAAGCCAAAAAGAGCCTGAAAACAGCAACAGCATCAGATGCAGAGCTTCTCTTTTTCTGAGCTAGGTTTCTCAGCCAGCAGCTGCCCAATTCTTGCTGAAATGCTGTAGCATGAGTATCCCTGTTCCCTTCACTGCCCTCTGGTCCACTGTGAGAAAAATGTGCTGGGCTCATAAAGAAACATGGAGATGTTTCCCAGGAAGTAATTCAGAAATGCTTTCCCTTCCCTGAAATTTATCATCCTAGAGAATTACATATTTGCTATACAAAAAAGAGCCATATAAAACTCTCAAGACTTGTCAAAATTAGGAGGATGTCTACCATCATCTATGACAGCAGAAAAAAGGACCTCAACACCACTATACAAAGCCTTAACATCATGCTCCAGGAAATCAAAATTCTGCAAACCATAAAAAGGAAAAAAATTATACTGCACCTTTTAATTAAGATCTGTAAGTAAATCAATTCCTCCTGAACTTGTACCTAAATGAATAACCAATTACAGACCTATAATTCCAATAACAATAGCATTGCAAAAAGAAACCAGCATTTGTGCCACCTGCACAGGATAAACTAATAGCTTTCCAAGTATGCATTACGACTGAATTAAATACATATTTCAGATTACTTTTTTTAAAAAATGTTGACACTTTTTCAAAAAGGCTTCTCTGTTATCAAGACAAGCCTGTTTAGCACCTGACAACTCCCTGACACCATTTTCTCAGATCTATGAAGAAAGGAAGATGACTATACCATGCTGTCTGTTTGAAGCTGCGTAATAACAAGGTGGTAAAATCAGCTACTGGCAAGCAAAAGTTAGGAATGGCTACCCTACAAAAGACAGAAACTGGCAATCAGATCTTGCTGAACCTATTACTAATACACTAAATGAAAGCTAAACATAAAAGCTATCAAGCTGTACAGCACAGAGAAGAACTACAGTCATGCACACTGCAGTTGGATTGCCTTACTTTTAAATCTGATATAGCAGTCGTTGCAGAAGAGTTGGTTGTTTCGGATCCTAACTTCAGCTCCAGAGCGGGATCCACCAAGGTCGCATCCACAGGCAACACACTGTGTCATAGATAAATAATTAGGAACTTCTTTCAAAATACTAAGAAACAAAAATGCTGTTCAAAAGCAGCTCAGATTAAGCTCAACAAAGCTCGACCCATAAACCCACAATCAACTAGAAGCAAATGTGTAACAATTAGTAGATCAAAATGCAACCAACCCTAAGAAAGTATTTAAAGGTGACGACTGGACAATGAATAGCAGAGATACACCAACTAAGCAAACATAAAGCAGACGGTTTTTAGAGATTAGTTCATTAAATTTAATTTGAACTTTGGACTCTCTGAAAACTCTGGCTTGGCACAAAAAAAATTTGTTCTCTAGATGGCAACAGTAACTTTGGCACAGAACACCTGGGTGTGTTACTTGCAGATTTCCATGTGGCACTACATGCTGCTGGTGTCCTCAGTCCTTTGGCACTCAAAGCAGCAAATACTCAGGCACTCCCAATTTCCTGGATTTGCAACATCAAAACAAGTTCTGATTTGGAGAGATGGGGTTGATTTAATTTTTCTTGCATAAACACATAAGGGGCTTGACTGCTTTCATGCTAACATCAAACTATTTTCTATGGTAGCTAAACATGTATTTGCTGTGAATATGAACCACATCTGGAAGGAATGTAACCCAAAACATAACACTCCCTTTACTGAATCTACAAAGCACAGATAGTTTCCCTGCTTAACCAAGTAATGAATCTTTTGGATGTCAGTCTGTTCAACAGCTCATTAATCTTCAGAAATTTGAAAAACAGAAACTTGGTATTTTCTTGTGTAGGTTAGGAGCTACAGGTGGACTCCCTTGCACAGAATACATCTTGCAGAAAGGGAATGGCAACCAGTCCCCATGGATTAGTCCTGTCTCTCCTGCTCAGGCAGGCAGGAACAGGAAGATCTTTGAGTCAATCCCTTGTAATACTCCAGGTGATGCACTTGAGCTGGGTACAGAAGAAAAGTGTTCTGAACCTGGCACAGAAGTCTCTTGAAGTCATGGAAGAAGTAGGGTCCAACAGCATCTTCAAATCAGAGTCTAATTCCTCATCTGGTCCAAGGCCAGAGGAACCAGGACCGCTTTGCCATCTTTTGCAGGCAGGCATTTATTCTTTCAGCTCTGCATATGCCCCAAGCTGATGGGAAATCGTGTAAGTATGTCTCAGTGCCAAGCATGACCTTATAGTCCTAGTTTCTGACCATGGCTGAGTAGCACTAAACACAGTTTCTGGTCTGGTTCTCAGTTTTATCCTGCCAGGCTGAACTCTGCAAACATGTCTTTACCTGGAAAACACCATGTGAACATTGTCTGCTGAGATTAGCTTAGAAAGGACAGATCCTCTTAAATGATTCAATTGCCAGGTCCAGGCTGAGATTTTTATTAGAGGAGCTGTTTTCTCTGTGAGAAGTGGTTCAGCATCTTCTGATATTTTGCAGCCCATTCGAAGAAGAACGAACTTTGATCTCACAGTCAAAGTGCTCATCTTACTTATCAAAGTCCTGCTTCTTAGCTCTGGTATTTAAGAAACACTTCTAGAGTCAAGTGCTAAATGCCTGCAGACAGGACTGCCTCATGGAAATATGCATGCACCACGCTGTCAAGAGTAGAAGGCAAAGCAGGTGATTAGTAAGACCCCCTGTGAGCATAACACTGAGTAGCCATGCGTGCTCCTGATTAGTTCCTGTTCCTTCATGATGTGACTCCCAGCTCTCACCTTAAAGCAATGTAAATGATAACAAAGACCAAGAGACTCAATGATCATGGCTGCTCCTTTGCCCAGAACGTTATTACAGTATGAACAGATTTTCTTCCCACTGACTGACCTAAATATAGAATGAAAAACCTTAAAACCAGCTTGAAAAGGTGTAAAAGACAAAGAAAAGTTAACAAATACTTTCTGAAATTAAAAATAAAAAACATATGGGTATAAAGTGGACTATTATGCTGCTTGGGGAAAATAAACTGAAAATTAATATTATTTACAATAGATCTGAAAGCTAGGGAAAGCTGAAGTGTTAGAATTTAGATCAAATTTACATAGGAACAAATTAAGAAATTCTGTCACATTCTTGGCAGATATTTCATTGTATAAAATAGCTCCTACAAATAAAAAGTGTACTGTTAAGTTTGGAGTGTAAGCACACAGGTTTTGTGCTCCTGTCTTCTTATTTGTGGGGAACTATTCAGAAGGCCAAGACCCACCATCTGCACCCTGTTAGATAAAAGAAGGCTAGGCCTGGACATATCATATTATGTTAACTCCTTGAACAGAAGCCATATGGAGGTCAGTTTCCATAGATCTACCAAGATGTTAGGAAATGGAAGTGAGAACAAGAAAGAAAAACATGGTTAAGAAGGTAATTTTCTTACATTATACAGAACATAAAAGCCTTGCTTTAAAAAACAACAACAAAAATAGTCAATTTATCACAAGTGCCTTAGAAGTGTAAGAGCTAGTGAAGTAGTGTTCACTGTTGTTATATATAACACATAATTGTGTGGGGATGATTCTCTGAAGTCTTCTCCCAAGGTATTTTTAAAATGTCTCAAGCACGTAAAACAGCAGAGTTATCTACCATACCGCAACTGAATTCCTTTTTTTTTTTTTTCAAAATATGTTGCAATTCTTGCTTTCTCCTCCTAGATTAAAACCAACATCCTACTCTGTAATTCTCCAGGGTCACGGGTTATGAGCATTCCTGAGTGCTCCTCAAGATGATATTGGCCACATGCCAAGAAGGGGGGAAGAGAGACCAAAATGAGGGTCATAAAGCGTGGGTTTCAGGAATCTTTTGTTAAAACAAACCAAGGAAAATAAATGTCAGAAATGCCATCTGGAATAGGCTTTGACTAATCATTTTGGTAACCAACACACAGCTCAGAGACTGCAGATTTATTCCAGTTCCTTTGTTTTTTTAACCAATGTCAAGCAGTGATGACAAAATCGTGGAATTTTTTCAGTGACTAGAGTAGGGAGGTAATATGAACCTGTATTTCCACTGTCCCCTCCAGCCAGAAAACTCCAGGTACTTGTTAATCTACATTATGGACAAGAATGCTGCTGTAGACCACCATATACGTGCTCTTTAGCGCTGCCCAGAATTTGTACCTTCCCAGAAAAAGGGTACACACTCACCTGCTGCGTGTCTGGGACCCTGGCTGGGAAGCAGAGAGGGGAGACTGAGCCCGAGGGGCTGTCTGAGACACAGATGGGGCTCTCGCTGAGGTGGCCACAGGAGGGGCTTTGCTGGAGGAAGGAGTGCACATGTAGGCTCGGTTTGAAGTGGACACCGGACGACTAAAATCTTGACTAGAAGATAGAGATGAAGAGGAGGCAGACTGGTTCAGCCATGAGTGGTGCCTCCATGAGCTTGTTCTTGAAGAATCAAGATTGTCCAAAGACTCCCCCCTGCAACAGAGGTACACGTATCTCAAATGTAAATGGCAGTACGGCTGGAGCAAAAGAGCTGTATTCTGATTTTTTAAAAGAGAAAATCACTATCCTAGCATCTTTAAGACTTTCTAGCATGAATATGTTTGTCTGATCACTCTGAGCAATGGTCTTCACACACTGATTTAAAATCTATGAGTAGCAAATTATCCTTTGTGCCCAGCCCTAGTTCTCATGGGAAAAAGCAGGTGAGGCAAAAGAGAGGTGGCACTTAATGACTACTTGATAAAAGCAAAACACTCTTCACTGCAGCTTTATCAGAGTGAACTGTATCAAAATCCACAGAACAGCAACAGACCTCAGATACCAGGTTTGTTTTTCTTTTCTCCATGGGATACCAGATTGAAAATAACAATCCACCCAGTCCGGATAGCATCACCTAGGCACAAGGTGTTGGCCGAATAGCCAAACACTCTCCTGACTGATAACTCGGTTGTTTCCTAAGTGACAAATCTAACACTCATGCATTAAATAAAGAAAAAAAAACCCATCCAAACCTTCTGACATATTTCTACGTTAAAAAAGGTATACACCTTAGCCATAATAATTAATTTCCACAGTAAGTTGTCATGCTGAAATTCTTAAGCACATCTGTCAATGACAAGGCACACCACTGATTTCTATTGCTACTATACAAACCACGAAATAAGCAGCCGAGTTATTTACAGGGCATATTCACCTTCCTTACTTGCAAAAAACCCACTTAATCCCAGCTGTAATATAGCTACTTTCTTCCATCTGTGCTGCTATGCAGTTTACCTTACAGCATTTCACAGCTCTCTGTGCTCTGTAATACAACCTGAAGTTCAGAATAACCAAACAAAAATATTTGATGAGGGACGAAGTTAATTTTTAATGTGATTCCTACCTCCTCATACTATTGCTGTACAGACTAATGGGCTCCTTATGTACACTGGAACTGCGCTGCCTTATCCAGCTGCTGTCTGTGTGTAGAGATGTTTTCTTTCTCATTTCCTGAAGGATTTGCTGTCTCTCCAACTCCGCTGCAGAGAGGTTTTGTTCCTTCTGAGACTTCTTCTGTGACTCACCCGTGTTCCAGGACCTCTCTGAAAACCTGCTCTGGGTACCTGTGTGGACAACATGTGCAAACTTCAGTCAGACACCTTAAGGCACAAAAGTAGTTATCATGCTGTCAGAGCTCTGGCTAGAACTCCAAAAGCTACAGTTCTTCACTATATTTACAAGTTTCTCTGGTTCTGTTTTACAGATGGGTAACCTGTACCAAACTTGGCAATACATTATTATAAATTTTTTATTTGTATTTCCATTAATGTGGCCTTTTACATAATCCTTAACTTAAATACAAGTATTTTCCTTCACTTCTTAAGTGTATATGCATTGATATTTGCTTGTACATATATATATATATATACACACACATGTACTTTTAAAAGGGCGTGGTCTCTTTTAGTGCCATAATTTGGACTCTTCCTCTAATAAAAACTGAACCATGTATAAAATACACAGCTGAATAGCTGGAAACTGTCCTTTCCTTTAAGAGTTCATACTCTCTTCTTCCATAAGTTGTCTCTGTTTACAAGAATTTCTTTCCTCATTCAAGGCACTAAACACAGTGCTTATCTTGCTTTAGATAGATATATAGGGGAGAGGGAAATCCTTCAGATAACTTCTCTATTATTTGGATGTTGTGTTAACTACTCAGTTGAAATAAGATTTATGGTATAGATAGCCTTTGAAAATTTGGAAGCGGAAACAAATAAACCATCTTTCTCCAATAGGTATTGACATATCAGAAGGCAACAATTTTTTACTTCCTAGATCCAGTAGCCATTCTTCACAGGAAGACTAATTAAGAAAATTACTGAGCAATAAGTCATTCAATTGAAATTTCCATCCCTTTAAATACTGCTCTGACTATTAGATTTATTGTTATCACTATAGCAATATATTATATCAATATTACCATTATAAAATATTGTGGGAGTTTACTTGCTCTTAAGTTTCAATGACCATGCCTTAATGTATGAAAGCAACACCATAAATCTGCAATATATCCTCTAATACAACATTTACTTTTCTTTGATTACTTACGACTTTTTTTAACCATGTTTTAGACACAGGAATATCTTGCAGGCATTTTCTATTGTAACATATTTTTAAATCTGGTTTGTTTGTTTGCTTTACAGACATTCCTCTACCATAACTGAAGTCATTTAAATAAATTGGAATACAAGACACAAGCCACTGTGATAATATTGAAAGCTGACTTTTAGCTCTGTTACTCCTACTAACAGAAATTGAGAAGACAAACAGTTGTATTAAATATGCTAGCATCTTGGTACGTGCAGATCTTTTTTGTTGACAGAGTCAACATATCAAAAGCATACACATCTTCAATGATATATCTACATGATTGGTTTAATCTCATAAATATCAATCATTAAAATTTAGGCATTTAAAAGTTGTTCATAATCACTGCTATAGTCTTCAATAGAGAAGTTAATCATATTTGTCCTAGGTTTATATGTTGATTATATGAATTTCCTCTTGCTGTTGAAAATTCATTAAAGGAGGGCATGGTACGAATTTGATTTACAACATAGCTATCAAAAAGCACTCTGACAATTAATTTTCTTAGGATGACTATGTGTAATACATCTTATTTTTTTCTCCTACACTTCCCCTTCCCCAATAAATTTAAAAATAATGGAAATTAAACAGTACTTACCATTTCTGATTGTGTTGAATTCATTCAGTTCTGAAGTCGACTTGGACTTATTCCTAAGGATATTGAAAACATTCATTTCTCTGTCTTAACTAGGAGACCTCATCACAGACAAAGATCTTATCATTGCATACCATGGATCCACAGACCCTTTTTTTTTCACCATCCCTTCCATCAACAACTTATGCTGTACTTATAACAGGAGACAAAAATATCCAAAGAAAGACCAAAAGATGCAACAATTTCATAGCTACCTGTAGTAAACAGGAGCTGTAAAAAGCAGGAAAGCCTTGCCCAGGATGATTTTAGCACCTGAGTGTCCTTGTCACACATATATCCAAGATGTAGCTATTTAGTGCAGGTACTTTCTGCATTTAAATTTAGATCTTTCATTAGTAACAGATCCATTGAGTTGTACCCTGTAAGTTTTGGGGTTCCTCTTTATATAAACAAGGTATGCTCACTCCAACTACAAAAATGGTCAAATACACAGAAGTCATCTTTCAGAACTATTGTGAGATGCAATCTAAACCACTTGATTTGTAAAGTAAGAGAGTATAACTTAAAAATAACCTGTGTAACTTAAAAAGTGGCACATCTTCTATCTCCCTGATAAATATGCTGCTGCTGCCTCCCAACTTCCCTTCTTGTTTACTCTCTCTTAAGTCTCTCTTAAGTTGCACAACCCTGATTGGGATGATTGCACCTTAGTTTGTATAGCACGTTATGACACAAGCACAATTGTATCTGAAATTATTTTCCAGCCAGGTAAGTCTAGTACCACCCACATATTTACTTCCTTACAGTTCTGTTTCTCCCAGTAAAATACCACTGACTAACTGCTGCTTACAACACTGTGCATCATTTGCCAAAAGTTTGGCAGCTTGTTTTTTCAATATGAAAACAAGCCATAAAAACTGCAAAACACAGCAGCAATCCAAAGCGTACATTCAGCTGCCATTAATAAAGTTTATTAGAAGTTTAAAAGCCTTCTGAAAAAGAAATGGTGATGTTACAGTCTGTGCTGATATTCAGTATCACACGCACCTGTCAGCAAATGACTGGTCAGGTTGCTCCTCAATGGTTTTAGAAACTTCATAACGCTCATAATGCCTATTGAAAAAAAAGATACATTATGTTCATACACAGAAAAAGACACACACACATACATATAAATAGTTCCGACTGAAAATATTCAAAATAGATCCTGAAGGGGAAAAAAAATCTAGAGAAAAAACAGTTAAAGTTCTAAGGAGGTTTAATTTTATCAATCAGAAATACAACCAACAAAAGAAGACAGAAAAAGAAAGGTTATCAGAAAAACTGCCAGAAATTACATTTTTGCAAAGTGACAAAATTAGCATGTCAAAATGGTTATTGCTGAAGATGTTTCAGCCTATGTATTTATTCATTATTACCTGTCAATGAGAGGATGGCCAGCTCGATCCTCTATTGTTTTAGATACTTCATAGCGCTCATAATGTCTAGAAGCAAAATAAAGACAAATGAAAATACATATTAAAAAAAAATATTCTAGAAATTAAACAAACACTAAGTATGCATAGAGAAAACTAAGAAAGTTCAGGCATGTTAACTAGAAACATGAAAATCTATGACTTTAGGATGCTGTAAAAATTACAAGCATCAGTATACAACAGTGATTATCTCATCTATTCCAAAGCTAGGAGGTAAGTTTTGTTCAACCACAGCAGTTCCCTAAAAATTACATTTATATTCTAGAAAATTGTATAGGTACAGTTTTTAAACTCACAAAGTTCCACAGACAATGCTCTTCAGCTGCCTGTCCCCAACCTCAGTGCTCTTTGCAGCAAGTATCATGCCTTTGCAGGTGTTTATATAACATTTCAGATTTCAAGTCCTATTCTTGAATATCATCTTAAAGCAAATATTTAACATCAGCTATTTTAAAGTCCAGTTTCACTGAACTTGCTCCTTTACTGTTAAGCAAAGCCACCCATGTTTAGTAAAACACATCCTTTGGCAGCAGCAACCTCAGAAGCAATGAAATCCCCATGGACTAGAGCATATATCAAGGATTTAGAGATGCAGATATTACAGCAGCTTAATAAGTTACCACACAAAGCCCTATTATTTTGCAACGGGGGCAAGCTAAAACTGTGGAGATATCCTGGCTCAGCTGCCAAGAAGAACCTGTTCAGCCATTGTAACAACTGTGCCTCTGCTTTGCTCAGCAGGCATATCAAGCAGCAGTCATTTAGAATGAGCTAAAGTAACTCTAGGTCTTACAATCTCCTCTGCAAATACATGCAATTTTTGTAATCATATTATCTTTTCCTAAGACTTAACTTGATACCATGCGTTATCTTCAGTCATCTCTTATTACTTACATAAGAACAGGAGAAAAACCTCAAGAGAAACCACAAAGCTAGTCATACACAAGGCTGTAAGCTAAATGCACACAAAATACGAAAAAGTTACTGGTTTATTCTGTTTGAGACAGATTAATTTCCTGTGACATTAGTCTGAAAACTTCTGGGCAAGAAAACAAACTTGCAAACTAATAACTGGGGATTTTTTTGTTTGCTTGGGTTTTTTTAAACCAAGCTGTGGAAGGAGGTAGTGAGAGCAATGGATATTTCTAACAGGCAAGACAGCATGTGTTCACTCACATACCATGATATCCTTCACTGACAAGTTAACCCAGTAGTTAAATTGCAATTAAACTTTATTGTTACACTGTTGAATTAAAATGAGAGAGAAATCTGCAAAATCAGTCATGCATTTGTTGGAAAAGCATTAACTTGGTATTTCTTCTGAAACCCTGTACATTGAGTGACTGGCTCTCAGTTTACAGGCTTGTGCGCAGTCCTTACATAATGTTCACAACTAAGTGCTTCATGTCATTTTTGATTTGGTTGTAATTACTGTATTTAGACTTCCCATTTAAAAAAAAAAAAAAAGAGTTGAAGTGGATTAATATAGCACTTGATTCACGGGGCAAGACTTTGTGTTATGCCTTATCCTTCTGTCTTTAGAAAGAAAGACTCTCCTACGGTATCTTGCACTGACTGATTACAGTATGAAACTTACATGAATATCCTTATATATCCAGGACAGACACACTCCCATTAGAAGTATATTTGAATTTGCAGAAGGAAGAGAGAGTAAATCCTATCACAAGTGCACACCTTTGATACTGAGGCATCTCCGCTGACACCTCCCTTTGCCTTTCAGCCTGACGCTTCTGTTCCTCCATCTCTGCCCGCCGCCTCTGTTCCTCAGCATATTGCTGCTCCCTCTCTTTACGTTGTTTCTCAAGCTCCAACTCTTGGAGTTCTTTTTCTTGCTCAAAACGCAGGGTTGCTTCCTCCTGGATCTTCCGTTCCTCCTGAAGCCTCCTCCTTCCTTCTTCCTCACGCAGCAAGCTCACTGCCAGCTCTCTTCCTCCATCTCCTTCTGGCTCCTCAGGAATATTTGCTTCAGGGCTTGCTCTCCAGCTGGACACAGATGGAGCACGAGAAGTGACAGATGTCGTATTTAAAGTTAGAACAGTCTGCTCCTGTAACAAAGAAAAAAAATCATGTTTTTAGGGAAAGGAGCCATTTTTTAAATAGGCTGCTCACTCAGAAAAGTGAATGTATTCCATAAGAGAAGACTGTGCGAAAAGCATCCCCAACACTCTCAGTGCAAGATGCAGGGTGTACTTTGGTTTCATGTTTTGAGCGCCTGCTAACATGTTCTCCTAACTCAAGAGCTTCATTCCACACAGCAGCCTTAGCAAGCGCTAGAGGCAGCGCAGCCACAACTATGTGAAACATTCTGCTTTCTAAAGTATCACTTACATGTCAAGACATCCCTTCCCCACTTAAATACCCATGGAAAACAAACCCTTCCATGATACCCAGCATTTCTCCCTACTGTTTTCACTTAGAAACCTGAGACCTACTTAAGGGTGTATACACAAAGACATACACTGCAAGTGTATATCAAACCAATGAATTTCACATGAATCCTCATGTGGAGGAACCTCCTACTCTCCTCCATTCTCCTACCATTTCAAAGTCAAGCCTCAGACCTACCACCCTATGACTCTTCTCTCAAAGATGAGAAAAGGTTTTTCAGTGGTCAAGAGATGTTTTAGTTGCAGAGAACGAATAAAGTTTATGGGTCCATCAAAACCTCTAATGATAGGAAAAATATGAAATGGTTTACATTCTTGTACAACAAAGTCCTCTAACAGCTCAAAAAGCTTTCTTGTTGAAGTTCTAAGCCTTAAATTATTGTCTATTTATTCATCACTCTATAAACACAACCAATCTAGCTTGGATGCCTGAAGTAGCACTCACATAGCAATCAAGATGAGATACCTCAGACAGTGCCCATACTCAGGAAGAAACTTGTTCATCTTCCCATAAACAACAGCCACAAAAGTCAGCATCTATAGGAACTACATGCATTCAATGTTTTAAAACATATGATAGGAAATCTTAAGTTGATTTGGTATGTAAATTTATCAGAGCTAAGATGAGCTGGCTGTCAGTAACACATCAGGCACTTACGAACATGCTTGATGATCAAGTACTGAAGGAGAATTTCAACAAGTAGCATGGCAGGTAAATAAACAGGAAAGGTGACCATTTCTGGCCACAATAATTAACACATGCTGTAACTTTTTGCCAACATATTTCTGGTGGTAAATTACATAACCAATCCACAAGCAAAAGGGTCAAATTCATCATCTCAAAACATCTCATTTACTCTTTCCATCCCATTTTTGCAACCTCTTTCTACCAAGTCATAGCCAACAGTTTGTTTTCCAAAGTGAGAAGACAAATGACAGAGAAATTAATTATTTGCCTACTTGCATGCATCTCATATAAGAGAAAAAAGTCCTCATGAAACTAGTCAGTGAAGCCTTATTCATAGCCTACCTCATCAAAATACTTGGAGCTCTCTTTTTCTGCTTCTTGCTTAGCTCGTAGCCATTCTTCCCTCAGTTTTTCTTGTTCACGTTGGTATTTCTCCTGTTAAGTTAGATTGAAGTTAAATATGCAAATAAGAAACATGATATTTTTTATTTGCATTAAAATTTACTACTGGTATTTAAATGTGTTTTTTAACAGACCAGGGTTGTAAAAACACGCATGAATTCCTCTAGAACATTATGTCTGCCACAAATTAAGTCCTGGCTCAAATACAATTCAAAGGAATTCTATAATTGATTTTGGAGAATCCAGGCTTATTACATGGTAAGTCTCCCAACAACTGATCTCATATCTGTTATATTCCCTGTCCTCCAGTTTAGTTACCATTGAACAAAAAAATCAGCTATCTAAGGTATTTCTGGAAAGACAGAGTGATTATATTTAACTTGGATCTAGACACATTAATATGGTAAATATAAAGTGATCACTAAGTGAAATATGAGGCAGTGATTTGGTCTGAGCAAGAACTCTCGGTTCTTTTGAAATGTTACCTAAAAAAACCCCAATTTCTGGACATCCAAATTTGTCTTATGACTAGATTTGGTATGAAATTGATATACTGTCTTAAAGCATTACTCAAGACATACAGTAAATGTTTTGGTTGTTTTGTCAGTCACCACTTATATCTAGGGAAAAGCAAAATATTTAATGATGTCAAAAGTATTCCTTCTAAGATGCTGGAAATAAGCAAAGAGAGACTTTGCTTCCTTTCTTTGTATTTAAAAATTCTTTAGTAGGATCACAGGGAAGAGAAAGATTATTACTCTTGCCAAATTTACTACTTCAGGACTAAAAAAGAAGAAGCAAAGAAACGAAAAGTAATGGCAGATAGGTGAGTCTGCTCTCAAGAAAGGGGAGCCAAAGTTTACATTCTTTAAAGCCATATCTTCAGGCATCAAATGGAGCATCCAAACCATAAGAGAGACCACAGATAAGTTTAGGAAGGTACAGCTGTTGCTTGGCAGAGTTTGTAAGCTAAAAGGAACAACAAAAGATCAAACGAACAACAAAAGATCAAACATCCAAAAAAGCAACAGAGTTGCTACGCTGTACTTTGACATCACAAATTTTTGCTGAATACACCAAACTTATTTAGAGTTTTAAACTTGTGAAGAATAAATGATGTTCACTGATGTCTCTCTTAGCCATCAGATAACAAACTTTAGTTTAATTTGCAGAGATGCGTCTTTCTGAATGTGGTTGAACATGCTTATGCTTCATTGACCTGAGGTCTTTGCAGAGACATATGCTTGGGTTTTTTGTGCTATTCTAAGATGACAAACATTGCCCCTTTCCTCTGCAACACTCTCCTCCAGCTCAAGCAACTGGTTATCAAGGTGGTTTTGCATTAGCAAGTCCAGCTTTCTGACTCACAGAGGTCCTGGGAACTAGGTTGATTCCAAGTGATTAGCTGATTGCTAAATGACAGGATTCTAACAGGTGCCTAACCGTGGTATCAGCTGCCTCCTCTTCATATACGAATATAAGGCAGTATTGCTAACTGAAGGTAAAACTCAGGCTAGAGGTAATTTTCTTAAGGGGAAAAAAAATAAAATTCATAATCAAAAGTGAAGATTATTGCCCTTTATGTTTTCACTTATCCTTTTAATTCCTTAGCCAGTAAGGACATACCAGCCTTGTGAAGATTGAGCACTTCTGGCTATAGTGAATACACATTCTGGGTTTGATTTTATGAAGCTCACTAATGCACTGTCCTCTTTTTTCTGAATAACTGCTAGCATGTGCAGCCCAGAAAACACATCTGAGAATCTCCTCAGGCAATCAGTAAGAAAAATTACAGAGGTCACATGATACTTTTCTTTCGTAACAGTTGCTGCACACAAGGGATTGACAGCTCATGATTATGAAGATCAATTATACCTGCAATAAACGGTCCTGCTCTTTTTGCCATTTTTCCTGTCGTTTTCGCTCTTCCTCTTGATCCCAAACCCGACGACTAGGAGCACTAATGGATGGGACTGGGAGCTAATATAGCACAAAAATGAAATAATATTATCCTCTTCCGTGTAATCAACACTCTACATTTTAAAACATAATTTTTAAAGTGAGAAATAGAAACCATTACAAACACTAGAACTTTATAGTGACAAGGACCTAAATTACCCTTTTCTTCAAATGGACAGAGAGCAACAAATTGGAAAATCTTAGTACTCTCAGATTTGATCAAAATTTTAAAGAAGTATAAAAGGCAACAGAAAGCAGTGGGCTTCCTGAAAAGACCAGGATTATACAAGTAATCAGTAGTTCATAAACAGCACTTACATCAGGCATTGCAGGTTCTGGGCCTCCTGTGAGATTTGGAAGGCAAGAAAGAGAAATCATTAGACCCACACAAACTAACTACTGCAAGACTTGTGTAACTTCGGCAAGTCAGTTTTAATTTTTGCTTCCTTAGTAAGACATGCTTGCATTTGCCCCACTTAACCTACTCGAGGGTAGAATTTATTAGGTGCTTTCAACTAAATGTGCACAATTGTTTAAAAGCTTTACATGCTTACAAGTGCCATCAGCAATTGCTTGAATTAGCAGTACATCTCCAACTGTGGCAATACAGAGGTTCTTTACTATACCTCTCCTATTATTACTGTGAAACCCAACTGTTTAGCATGACCCAGAATGTGGCACCAAGGTAGAGAAGCTAATCACCTACTGCCCTTGACATGAATTAAGACCAATAGACATCCACTGGCAACTTCTCTACCACAAAACCATGTATTTCTCCTTTCCAACTTTCCTCCTTTCCCACTCCCCAAAGCACACGCTTGAATTTAGTGAAACTGTCACCTTTCACCACAAACCTTATGCTACTTGAGGCTATCACACTTGGACTTAATCATCTTGTGCCAAGATGATTAATAGAGACATGTATTATGCTAACATATTAAAAGTCAAGAAAATGTGGAGAAGTACAAATTTAAGTATAATCCTTTCTTGAGCAATATCAATTTTTTTTTGTTTGTTTACAGTGTAATTGTTACCTAGCTCTCCAAATTTAAAAAGTTTAATCTCCAAGTTTAAAGAAAACACATAAAAGCAAAAAGTTGCAACAGATTTCTGAAGTAGGACCACATGAAGTGGAAAAAAGGTCAAACTTCGGATACAAAAGATAATGAGTCACAGGCTAGTGTCCATTCTATATATGCACAATTTTGTTGTCATTGTCAGATCTCAACAGCCACAGCGGCAACAAGACAAACAGCTTGATCTATTGCAATTGTGCCAGGAGATCCTAAAGCGAGGCACAGACAGCACCTATCTTTGCTCCCCTCTTCTCTCACCCCTGTAAGCTTATGCTGAACTGCACGGGTCTACAAAGATGAATCTTTCATATAACTGTAAAGTCGAAGTGTCAAAAGTTTAAAATTAACATAACTATATTGAACGTACAATCTAGAACTACAACCTTGTCCTCCTCCTCAAGCAGAGGTGAAATACTTAAAATATTGCTATAAAACTAATTAAAATAAAAACGAATTTTCTGGCCAGCCATAAAATAAAAACCAACCAACAAAAAAAACCCCAACACCAACAAAACAACCAACAACAAAATACCACCATACAGACACAATTCAGCAGAAGTATTTAAAAGCAAACAGAACCACAAACAGATATATGCTGTGGCACTTCACAGTCACTTTTGTCAAAGAGTCATCACCACTAAAGGCAAAATCCTGGCCCCACTCAAATCATTGGCAAAACTCAGCTGAAGTTCCAAAGGGCCAGAATTTCCCTCTTTCAGGCTACAGCAAAACAGCAAGGCATACATAGCCTGAAGACAGCATAAGACATATAACATTAGTGGAAGTATGTGAGCTGTGACATGCAGAACACTGAAAAGCAACCTACAAAACCAAAATTGAGTGCCTCATTTTCTGCCTTTAAAAGCTAGCATATTAAATTAAAAATTTATATCGGTCTTCTTGGGATCTTGCGATATCACCACAGACTGGAAAGCCAGCAGAGGCCTTTTTCCATCAATTTACATGAAAGCACAGAGCTGCAACTCAAGATAAACTCAAATCCAGAGTTACATATTTTATCAACAGCTCTGACATCTTCACTAAACCTCTGCTGGAATATTCACCATTATTCCTGTTTTGTAGGTAGTAGCAAACCAGACCAAAGAGTGCTATCCTTCTTACTTCTAACCAGTGGAAAAAAAAAGGATGAAGGACATAGAAGAGATTTAAACAGCTATAGATGTAAAAGAACACACAAAGACCCATTACCACAAAGGTAGACCCATGAATTGTAAGAATAACCTGATGACCCTGGGAAAAGAAGGGAAATTCATTATGTTGCTTCATTATAACTGCCACGAACAATGCTGAAGAGGTAGAGCACCCAGCACCAGACTTGTTAGGAAGAGTATGCAGCAGGAACAATTTCATGGAAGTACATGAAATGTTAGCTCTTTGATTTACCTTGTTCAAAAAATTGTGACCGTCTTTTTAAGTTTTTCAAAGAAATAGGTTCAGATGCTATTTGAAAAATACAAAGAACACAAACAAGTCAATGAGGTGCCTTTTTTTTTTAAAGATTATAACCACTGGATAAGAAACGTGCTAGTCCTCTCATCTCGAGCAACATCACTTCAGAAAAACAAAAAGCCTCTGCAATACCAAGTAAAACCTTAGTAGGTTACATCATATACTGATTAGTATTTCATTTTATCACTAACAATGTCCAACTATAACAATTGTAGAAGTGTCAAACTTGGACTCAGAGTCTCCCTGTCTAATTTAAGCCTCCCTGACTGGGATACCACATTGGAATGAGGAGCCTAATCACCATTTCAGGTCATCAGAAAGGCATCTCCAGAGGGCAACTGATATCTTGGGGGAATTCTTTTATAAATTGCCATGTGTACTCAAGTTAAAATGAAACACAAAGTTCCTATTTAAGGATTATTATTCCATTAGGAAGTATACATACCTGGTTTCTCTCACTGTTGTCAAGTAAGGTTATAACTGCTCACAGCATCGTAAGTAATTATTATTCATAAAGGAATAATCAATATCATTCTCCAGGAATAAAAGTAAAATAATAATAGTGAAACAGCTGCTATCCCTAAAACCTCACAACTGAAATGAGGGTAGGGGGGAATACCAAAAGTTGAACACTCTTTACACTCTTCCTGGGCACTGAAATAAATCAATACTAATACTGACTCAGTCTCTACACAATGCAGTAGCAATTACAATAAATTGTGTGCTTTCTTCTCTTTCACCCCTACCACACAGTAAATTTATAAACACTAATGAAGAGGCAGGGGGGGTTGTTACAGCTTTTTTTGTCAGTTCTCAAACTGCCTAGCATGTCATGGAAGCAAACTACACCGAGTTTAGATGCAACAACATGTCTGTGGTATCTGTCTAGCTTTCAGTTTATTAAGGTCTCACTTCACCCACTGTATAAAGCTTGCAATTATTACAGGTTTAACATCTGTGCTTGTTGCAAATGACACAATTAGCAGATGAATAGCAACAGTGGTTTACCTCTTTGTTCATTGGGGCCAAGATCTCCTTGTGCTCCATTTATCAATTTTGTTTCTGTATCCTGAAAAATTAAAAAAAAAAAAAAAAGGAGGTCTCTTTTTTTTCTTTTTTTTTGGAAGTTTATCCAATTACACATCTTCCCTGACAGGAACTATATATCATGAAACATTTTATAACATTTTCCATAGAAAGATACAAAACAATCTAAAACTTCCTGAATGTATTTTATAATGAGGCAACCGCAGGCATTTGAGGGAATCAATAAGCAGCTGTGAATTGCTGTAGAAATAAAAAAAACATTCGTTTGCAAGAAAATGCCAGAAGCCAAGATCTTTCTATTTCAGCTCCTTTATAAGTAATTTGAAATCTCGTATACGCTTGTTCTTTGGGCTGCAACTTCCATTTATGCTAATAACACAGATCAAAGTCTTCTCTAAAGAAAAAAACACATTATATGTTTTAGTTAAAATATAGTCTGCACATGTTTTAATATCATTATTAAATGATACTAAATGAATTAAATGAATATCATATTAAATGATATTCATGAGTGTCCACTCATGAATAGACAGTAGCAAGTCTTTAAAACATCTTATTTACCTTAATATATACTTAGCTACACCTCCATATTTGCAGTGTCCTATATTTTTACTTGTACTACTTTTTCTCCATCCTCCCATTACCAAGACATTACATTTTTTCTTCCTTCTCCCAAATCCCACAAACCCTTCAAAAACATACTCACAGAACTTCGAAGGCTGCTGGAGAAATCTCTTTTTGTTGATATGGTGGAAACATTTGAAACATGTTCTCCAGAAGTTGCATCAATCCATTTATTTTCAGATGTACCTATAATGTTGGTAGCCATACTGGTGAGATTGAGGATTTTATGCCTTACATGTGGCAGGGAAGGCTGGTCTTTGCCCCAATCTTTTTGGTATGTGGAGGATCAAGAAATTGATATAGACAGTAATGTCAAAGAACAGAACAAGAGTTAGTGAAAACACATTAAAATAACACAAAACCACACACAACAGAAGAGGGAGACACAGAAATCAGGTGGAATTTGTGAAGACAGGAAAAAGGGCATTTATGAGCAGACCGCCTTCCCCAAAAATGCATGTGTTAGTCATAAGCCAGGTAAAGTTTGCCAGATGTTTTGCTAATATGTGCTACAGCAGCTCAACATTAAAGAGCAGTTAGTATTCATTGGAAACTATTTCATTAACATTAGTAAGGATCGAGAAAAGTCTTCCAACTTTATGTAGGCAAGTTACAATGAGACTCATACACTATCCAGGGAAGGGTCATTTTCATGTCCATGCTCATCAGGAAGCACAGAGGGGGGAAGAAAAGGCAGTCCAAACTAAACTAGCAAAACTAAAGAGGCAAAGACAAATGATACTCTTCTCTCAGACTCCATTATTTTTCCCCTCCCACTACCAAAAATTTTATTCAATGAGTTGTTTGCCACTAATCTTACTCTACAGTTGTACTATGTCCTGCAAAGCAATTTGTTTCTTGTCTCTCTCTCACTCTACTTTTTTCTCCCCACTTACTGGTAACTTATTCTACCCAGCTTCCTACTAAAAGAATGTTTTGTATTTATACTGTGAAAGAAGTCATTGGTCACACTTTGAACTTTGTAAAAATTCTTATGGAACTTTGAAAGGGTATCCTGATTAAAACCATGGCAAGTCTAGAGATGCTACAAGGCTATTGGCCAGGATGGAAATACTAGCCAGAATGGGCAGTACCATTTTGGAGAAGAGATTACAGCATCACAGTATTTGGGTCAATGGACAAAATCATAGCACAGAGGTGCCACCAACAAGCTCATACATCATTTGAAATGCCCCCTGAAGAAAGGAACACATGATCCTCATTTGAAGAAAGGGAGCTGGTCATTGAGAGAGAAAGGCTTAAACAGTTATTATGGTCTAAAGAACAGGTCCTCTTTATTCTTGTGGTATGGAAGGAAATGAAATGTTATATACCCTTTTGTGGTGGTTGCACACTCTTTCACCTGTGCATCCTCTCAGAAAAAGGCCAGAGCACAAGAAAGATGTCAGTATTTCAATGCTTTGAAGATTTGCTTGTCAAGACATTTCTAATGCACAAGCAGTTAAAAAAGCCAAGTTGTGTTAAAATGCAACAGACACACTGGCAAACTACTTAGCTTAGATACATATTACTCCTGTAAGGGTAATAAGGACTCTCAGCTGTCAGGTACAGCAGAGACAAAGCTTATTTGCCTTACAGAGCATACTGTATCTGCCTGATGAAACAACTCACCATTCTTTCCGTATCGTCTGACATCCATGACCAGGTTTCCAGTTTCTAGTCCTCTGCTGATGGCTTCTTCCCACTGACTGTAGTCCATATGTGAAACCTTTGTGCCATTGACAGCAATGATCTCATCATCTATATGCAGCTGACAAAGTGCTGCAGGGCTTCCTGCAGAAAACAGAAGAAAAATAAAATTATGTCTCCCCTCATAATTATTTTTTTATCACAGTTGTGACTGGAGGGGAGTGAGGTGGGGAGTTATTCAAAGAAATGCTTAATGGTCGATATTCAGTAAGTCTTAGAAAAATCTACTACATTTTAATACAAAATCAGTAAACTCAGTATCAAAGTAGCTCTTCAATTTAGAACTTATGAAAATGACAAAGAGCATCAATCTTTTGGACTTGTAAGTCTTCACATTCTGGCTAGCCCTTTTAATAAGCAACCTTTGGACTCAATCTTGCCTTCACTAACTCACCGTTATAATCTGAGATAGTGAGAGAGAGGCAGCACCACAGGGTCTGCAACAATTAGCTGAAATTCAGCCAATGTTTGGGTAATCCTCCTCTTTGCCAAAAAACCAGCCTGCACTCTGTTAATTCCAGTAGAAGCTGGCTTTCCCATATTCTTATTTACAGTTTCTGGACTCTACTGACAAGAGCATGCTGTGTTATTGCTGTGCTAAAATAGTTTGTTAGCTCTGAATTGACTGGTAATTGGACTCAAGATATTGCTGGGTGCTGTACCACTAGACTTCTCTGGATTCTGCTTATTTTATCAATTAAGAGCAAATTCTATGCAGCTTGGACTTTGAACCTACTGATATTTTGCAAGACAGGCTGCACTTTATACTTTTTTCAACTACAACACATTGGCAGGCAATATTATAGACTAGGGACAGAGAACATAAAGATCAGTTCATAAACTTTTTCTCTATTTAATTCAGAAAATGAATGAGCTGAGAAAGTCAGACTCTCCAAGTATGATTTGATGAATTACATATGAATGTTTTTTCCATTTAAAATTATTCCCTTAGCAGAATGGAAAATAGAAAAGCTAAGTAAAAATGTATTTAAGCACTGAACAATAAACCCTCATGTTAATAAAAAAAAAATTGAACTACACAATGGAAGCATTTTCCAAAGTAAGTAGTGAAATCCACACATCTTATTTAAAATATACCAAGAACAATGCTCTATTACAATATTAGAAACAAATATGTACAAATATGACAGAAGAATTTAGATCATATGCTTCATCCTATCTTCTGTCTATCTGACTCGTTAGTAAAATACCACTCTAAGTCTGGATCATCCACTAAGGATTCCAATAGCTTTTAATATTCCTGGCACATGAAAAAGTTAAGAAATTAACAAATGCTATGCTTCCTAATACTGCACCAAACAGTGATTTGTCATAATTCACTAAAAAGCAACACTAGCTACTATACTAGAAGAGCAAAGCTCCATGTTTTATTTTTCTGCATTCTTCTTAAAACATGGACTACAAACTTCATTTGCAGTTAGCAGTAAAATTTTCCAAACACACCAATTGCTTTTAAGTAACACTGTAGAAGAAAAGGTAGGGGTTTTATCTGGGGGAAGAAAACATGAGCAATAGTTAAACTGGAAAAAACATGCATCTCCTTAAAAGCCAGGAAGATGTTAATCTATTAATGTAAGGTACTGTTAAGAATGCTATTGAAGATACTAACACTGAAGTTACTATTTTCAACAAGATCATATAACATTTGGAATTATGTCTGATACTTAGTACCATATAGTTTGACTGCATCTAGACTAAGCCTTATGCTCATGGTAGAGGGAATGCTTCAGGCTCAAGGGGAGTCACCAAAACTGATAATTTCTCTGTTTTGTGTTGTGACAGAACAGGCCCTAGGAAACAAAAAAGGTCATGTTCATCTTACTCAAAAAATTTGTCAGGGATGAGAAGACCCAGCTCAGAGGTGGGAACAGTATATCTCAGGTCAGTTTTATGACACAAAGTGAATTTAAGACTGCATGCTTCTTCCTACACTATTACTACAAAGACATATCCATACCATACTCCAGTCATACAGATTTGAATGAATAGCAGCAGTCTTTAGATTGCACATGTAGACCTAACTTAGCCAGAACAATTTAGGCTACACAATTTTTAGCATGTAGCTTTGCCAGCTGCTCTTCCTCCACAGTCTGTGAATAAAAGGACAAACCAGGGTGCCTATATTGGGTTTCTGCTCTGATTCAGCTCTAGAGAAGGTGAGAAGCCTGCAGAGACTAGCTAGAAATTTAGGTGCCAAAAGCTGTATGTTGTCTTTCTCTGTCCAGCTCCTCCAAAACTATAGGAATTAACAATAATTTCTTTATATTGCTATAAAGGATTTAGTTTCTGTGATATAAAACATGTACTGCTGTTTTCTGCAAGTTTCCCTGAAGGTAAAAGACTTTTCTTTCTTACTAGTCCCCAGTAAAAACAAAACAAACCAAATATTCATTTTCTAGATGTACTTAGTGTCCTCTAACCTATCCCCATCTGTTGCTATTACAATAGATAAATACAAAGAAAATAAAACCTGAAGGAAATAGGTCAAATTTACTGTGTTCTATGTGACTGCAAGTGTTTGATCACAGAAGTGCATTCTTACATCAAGACAATCTCAAAAAATTATTGCAAAGGGAAACTGAGAGGGAAAAGACTGAAATAATAAAGATTATATGGCACTGTGGAAGTTGGCAGAACAGACTAGATTAATGACTTTAAGGCTGTTTACCTATTTTTTAGTGTAAAAGTTGAAAACTGTAAAAATGAGCACTATGTTCTTTCTTTTTCTTTTATATGTAGTAAATGGGATTCACTGAAATATGCGTTATAAGCTTAATTCATATTTAGGTTTTTGAGAACACTTACAAGAAATTAATTTTGCCTAGGTTTTCTCAACTGGTTTTTTTTTTTTTAAAGGAATAGCATATATAGAAGACAGAGTCATTTATAAGTCCTAAAAAGATAAATGCAAGCTATCATCTCAAGAAAATCATACAGCTAGTTAGGATGACAAAACAATCAGAGGAAGTATTTCTGAAGCTCTTTCTGGGATCATGGAAGAGAAAAAGGTGACTAGGAATAGTTGGTTTGGATTTGCCAAGTCTAAATCACACTTGACCAACCTGGTTATTTTTAATGATGAATAGATCTGTGGATGAGGGGGGAGTGATGGATACCACACACCTTGTCTTTAATAAGGCTATTGACGTGATCTTCCACAGCATCCTGTATCAAAATTGGGATTGTATTGTCTACAGGGCAGAGCAACCAGATAGGTGAACAACTGGCTGGGTTGTCAGGCTCTGTGGGTAGCAGTTAATGGCTCATACTCAGCCTAGAGGCTGGTTACAAGTGGAGCTTGCCAGGGATGTACCCTGAGACCTACTCTCTCTAATGTGTTCACCAATAATCAGGAGAAGGAGGTGAAATACACCCTCATCAAGTTTGCAAACCTTGCCAAAAGGATGGCTAAAACACTGGAGGGCAGGGTTGCCGTTCAGAGCAGGCATCTGACATTCAACAAGGCCAAAATGCAGAGTCCTGCTCTGGGATAGACTAACCCTGGTGATGGTTCAGGCACTGTTGAGCTGGAGAGCAAGGCTGGGGGACCCTAGCAGTGTTGGGGCTATATGAACACTAGCATGACCAACAGGTCAAGACAAGTGGCTATTCCGTTCACTCCTCAATTGGTATGCCATGTTGACAATACCGTGTCCAGTTTTGGTGTACTGCTGTGAGAGAGACATCAATAAAGTGGGGCAAGTTAAATGGTAGGGCACTGGGATGGGCACGGCTGGAGCAGTGGAGAGGCTAAGAGGTTCAGCCTAGAGAAGAGATGCTGCAAGGGGACCTAACAGCAGCCTCCCCAGTACCTACCAAGAGAAGTCATCGAGTCACTGAGAAGGGAAAGCCTGCTCTTTATTGAAATGTGTGGCAGGAGAACACAGCACCGTGGTTATAAAATTGACTGGGACAAAGATTGGTCTGACTGGACATGTGGGGGAAATTTTCTCTGAGAGGATAATCATGCAATGCCCAGGGAGGCTGTGCAGTTTCCATCCTTGGAGGGTTTCAAACCCACATGGGTAAAAGCCCTAGGCAACCTGTCTGAATTGTCTAAACAGTTTTTTGAGCAGGGTTTTGCTCTTGGTGATCTTTCAAGGTTCCTTCCAACCTAAATTAGACTTAAAAACAAGAAATACAACATTGATAAGTGCCTAGCTGAAAGCACATCTTAATCTTTCAATGGGCCACCCACCTCTTTCATCCTTCATTCCTTTAAATGGAGCTACAGGAATTGAATAAGGATATAACATGAGCAAGTTTTTGAAAAAAAGTATGTTGAACACAGGTTATAAACATGTTAACCGTCTCCAAAATTCAAATTGACTAACTAAATTTCCTAACTAATTTTCCTCTGCATTTGTTTACAAATCATATGAAGTGAAATCTTTTAAACTTCACTGAAAGGAACAATCTGGATATTAGAAGTCTGTACGTGCCCCCTACTACTGCTCAGTAAGGGGCTTGGTGAACAAATAATCATGTTTATGCCTTTTCAGTGGTTATAGAAATGTCCTTAATTAGGAAAATGCATTTTTGAATTCAACCTGTTTTCAAGAGATGAGGATTCACAGAAACACATTAGCAAACTAAATACTGATTTTTCAGTTCTACACCTGATTTTTTAAAATGTTTGCAGCATTCTTAGCAGCAAATGCCTTAATTTAGAAGCCTCTGCAAACTAAACATAAGAACAAAAATTTGTGCAGTTAATACACATTTACCTTCTTCAACTGTCTGTACAAAGGCTCCTGAAGAACTCCAATTTGTTGTAAACCCAAAGCTGCGACTGTGGCCAGGTCTCTGGTTTATGCTGATTCTCATTTCACTGTACTGTTCCTGAAAAATAAAACATGACACTACAGTATCTGGTATCACAGGAATCCAAATGAGGGAAAGGTTATCCTCTAAATAAGTGAGGCTGCTCACAATGTGCACTTTAATCATCTATTATTAGCATCACAGATAAAGGAAACAGTATTGGAAGTCAGTTAACTAACTCATTTGTTTTTTATTCAAACAGGTGTTCTTTCAGTTCACATTTATATTTTCTCTACATGTACATTCCACTCTGCATTTCTATCAGTTTAAATGTTTTGTTAACACAATGCTACAAAACTTAAGATCTTGGAGGAAATTAAAGCCCTAAATGAGTCTTCTTGGATAGTCTTGTGAATTTGTTGAACGTACTGCCTCCTGAGAGAGCACCAGAGATGTGAAAAAACTAGATACCAGTAATCAATCTTATTTTTTTTCTTGCACATCCGACAGTGAACATCATCAGCTTACTTTAAGCTCAATGTTGCAATCAGATTTACTTAAGTGAAAAATTACTCTTTTTCTTTCGTGTGAAATACTACTAGCTTGCTATGGAGACCTTAGATAATAAAACTAATACCAAAATTAGCTAAATTCAGCTCTTCCATTCTAGTGGACTTCCAAGATGCTTTCAATATCTGCATCAAACCCTAACATAATCACTTTAAACAACAAAAATATTTGAATAGGAAAACATTTTGAAACACTTGCTTTCAATCCCACACTATATAATAAGAATGTGTTGCATACATTAACATTTTAATGTGAAATCATTAAAAACAATTGAAATACCCAAGTGCATGCTATGCATTTCATTATCAGGAAACTGACATTGTAATAAAAGGGAAAAAAATAGACTTTTTCTGTCAAATAATGTTAAAATAGCAACATGTGCATGGAAGAGACCCAGTATGCTTTTATACATGCATTAAATGGACACCTATGTTTTAGCTGCCTAGTGAACCAGCATTCCTGAAGGGTGGGATTCATCTTTCCTAACTTAAAATATTTAAAACTCTAGAAATCTGTGCCAACTCCCCAAAGTTCCTATGTTGGTAGGATACAACAGGAAGCTACAGGGAGCACTGCACAAGCAGATGCAGCCAGCCAGAGTCTCTGGGAGGTGCAGCCAGAGGAGGCTTCAGCAGTACCTGAGCACTGGATACAGAAGAAAACAACATTGCAAGGCAACATTCTGAGGTATGGTCTCATGTTACAGGAATGTTCCTGGGAAAACACTCCCCCTTACAGCCCAGGGGGGCTGTAAGTCTTTTTCTTCACAACACAGCTACCAGCGTGCAAATGCTCCTGTTCAACTCAAGCCCTTAGGTGAGTATATTAAAAGTGAATCTACTAACAGGTTAGCACACTCTGATAGAGAACATACAAACATTTGGAATATGACTGTGTTCCTGTCTTCTTATTTTTTTCCACTATCCCAACATGACTCTTCCAACCTATCACTTGTCAGAGGAGCAATGTGACTTTGTACACTGAACTTCATCATTTGGATAGGTCATCTCTAAAACAGTCAGTGCTCCACAGACCTGGTGTTACTGCCCAGATGACTAGTGAACTATATCAATCTCTCATCTCTGGCAATGATTTACAAACAAATGGAACTTGCATTCCTTAAGTTACAGTTTGTTAAGTTATAACACAACACAAGCTGTCTTTTTTTTTTTTTAATTTTTAAAATAAAACACCCATATTACTCATTTGTAGGAAGGATTATTTATAATCTCTTGACTAATGATGAGAAAAAAAAATAATATGGACCTAGTATATGCTATTCTCCTTTGCCATGCTGAAAGAGATTCTAAGAAGCCATATCTAATCTATGTTTTCACTGATTAGAACAGAAATTCCTCTGCCTGTTTTTGCTACAAGACAGAAAAAAAAAATTATGATCCCTTTCCTTATACATCAATCACAGTTTCAAAAATTTAAGATAAATTCACTGCAATGGCCAAGGGGTATCAGGAACTGCAATATGTTCCTTTTCCACAAGTGATTAGGAAGAAGAATGGTTCAAAGTCATCAAATTTCTGAAAAGATTATATGGGAAGTGATTTCATAAATCAGCATCTAAGGTCTTACGACCTTCACTCAAGCACAATTACTGGCACAATTCACTGGCACAATTAACTTTTACAGCAGCATCAGGAATGCAAAGAACTAATCTCTAATCTGTCAAGCAGTATAAAGCACATTCTCAGATATTACAGAAAGGTATCAAAAATCAAAGCTGTTGCTGGTCATTTTTTACACGTGAAACATGCAATCAGTTGGAGGAAACAGCACTTGAAGATACATACTTCAAAAAGAACACAAAGACCCAACTCCTGGATAAGCACATATGCAAAGAGATGGCGAATTACTTCAAAATTAATGTGAACATTAATGAGATTCAAGTAAATAGCTAAAAAAAGAGAGAAGGAACTCAAGCCAGATGGAAAAAAGAGGATAGTATGATACTGATGTTTATGGTTAGCCTTGGAAAAGCTGATCTTTATTTTCCTCCACCAGTTTAAAAGTGCAAATGAATGCTACAGCAGTTCAGGTAATTTATCTAACTGACATACCTGACTGTGTCACAATGTGTTAATTTGGAGAAAAAACAAAAAACTTTCCAAGCGCTAAACAATATTTAGAAAAACTATTTTCATTTAGAATAATAAATAAAATTAAGCACATGGCATATGAAGGGTAGGGAAAAATGCAGCAAAAGAAACAATTTTTTTCCCAAATATTCTCTTTCTCATGAATTAAATCAAAAGAAACAGAAGATCTCTGAGCTGTCTTCTTACTGCTAGAAAAATACTTGCATTAGATGAAATTTTATATATTTTCTCTTTTACTCTGCTGTAGCATTCAATTACACTAAGTAATCCCATTATTTCCACACTTACCATGGATTTTGAATCCTCAGGCTCTGTTGGACTCGTAATTTCTGCAGAAGATGCAAGTGAAAGAGAATCAGAAGGAATGCCATACTCAGGTTTAAGAATACTGCTTCCAGCATCTTGGTCTTGGGATTTTACAGGTAATGCCAAAGTAGGAGCAGGTGTTGACTGAACACCTTCTTTTTCCTCCTCTTCCTCCTCACCTCTGCTTCTGAATGCACTAGTGGAGAGAGGGTGTGCAGAGTCTGGTTGTGAAAAGGAGACGCTGGTGAACAAAGTTTGAGTTCTTTTAGCTTTTTCTACTTCTCCGTTGTATTTCAGAGTATCATCCATCTAGGACAAAAATAACAGTTTGGTAAATATGTGCTTCTAAAAAAAATTCTTTAAATTTTTCAGTGATCTTAATATTTAACAAAAACACCTCTCACCCTTTCAAGCAAATTCTGGTTTTTGTACCCATTACTAAAGAAGAGAAACATATTTTTTTCTCTTTAAATTCTTGCAGAATAAATAGGCCAGACTTTTTAAGATAAACTTGTTAAAGTTTAGAATAATTCTGCTTAGAATTATTTGCATTCTTACCATTTTTTAAATTTAGACAAATAAGGATTTAGGAGAAAGCTATGAGAATCAACATAGTAATGTGGCAGGGGGAGAATCAATTTCATTTTTTCAGTGCTTTACTGAGCAGACAAATTTTAGGCTAGCATAAAATTTCAATTTCAACAAAGTCAGCAGAGCAGAGGAAACTTACATCACCTGAAAAATTCATCTTTACCACTTTATTATGTTAACTTAGCTCCAGATAATTACCTCCAACAATGACAGTTTTTTTGTATGGCACACTAAGGAGACTTACACAAGTAATAAAGAGAATATTCTACCAAATATAGTTACTAGCTTTAATTCCAGGAGTATGTTTAAGAACAGAAACACAAGTAAACATCCAAAGCCATGACAGAACTGCCTGCTCTATTAACACAGCCTTCATCATACAGCAGACAACTTTTTTAAAAGCAACAAAACTTTAAAACTCTACTGTTCCCCCAGCTATTAAAGACCCACATTTACAAACTCCAGGAATGAAGCAGAATTTTACCGTGAACGACCGTGGAAGTGACGAGATTCCTCTTGAGTGGACACCAAAAGGTCTTGGTGTAACCACAGATGTTAACCTAGAGGTATCAGTTTTCTGGTAAGTTCTCGGGAGAGAAGCTGAAACCTGAGCTGACCCAGTTTGAGCATTCACTGAGTAGCGAGTAGACAAAAGAGCAGAGCTCTGCTCCTCTGCCAGGCTCTTTGGCAGAGCAGGAGCTTCTTGAGCAGCCGAGCTCTCCGGCAGGTTCTCCTTGGGCAGCTGTGAGGCATATTCACTTTTGCTGTCCTTAGTGCTGTAGGAAGTATCTTCTTCCAAACGGTAATCTTTTGCTGCTGACCATGTAGAAGGTGCTTTTTCTTCACTAAACACATCGTCATTCAGTGAATACCTCCAGCTGTGTTCCTGTTTTCGCTGCCCATAGGAGTCTTCATCTCTCCCCTCCCTAGGGGGACAGAGTGTGTTAGAACACCAAAGTAACCCAACAAAGAGGCAGGTCCTAAGTCTTTCAACTACTGAATGTTCAAGGCAGAGTATAAATCGAAAAATACATCTCCAGTAAATTAAAATGAATGGCATAATTTAAAAATATTAGTATTTTCGTATCTTTTTAAATCTACCTTCTCCCCCCTCCTCCCCATTTCAATACTCTCATAGCACTCAGGGATACTACTGTCACATTTTCAGGCTGCCGCCATGACAGAAATTTATATTTGCCAAGAAAATTATATAGCCATCCAAATTACATATCCCCAGAAACTGATATTTAATTTAGGAAAGAATGTAAAGAAGGTAGTGCCATAACACTGCCTGAACTCTATAACTCTAGTTGACATTTCTGCTCTATGAATACACTATGCTGAATTTTAAATAACTAAATAAGATGGTGTCCTGAAGTTCAGATTATTATTCTTTTTGTGCTATTCATTCCTTTGTCATAAAGGAACAACCACCACTTGGATAATCGTTACCACATAATTTTTAAGATTCTGATGATATTGGATATTCAATACAATTAGCATCCATATTTTTATTCAAGCAATTAATTTTTGTCCTCAGAACTAAAAAAACACAGAAATCCAAAATATTCTGGGTTTAAATTCATTAAAATTTCTTTTATGAATACATGCCATTCCATTCTAATACTTCAACTCAGTCATACGTGCATTTTAAGCAAATAAATAAGACTGTCACCAGTAGAAATGGTGACAGTAGAAATGCAGTTTACACTTTTTACTCTTCAGAGATTAAATACTCAGAGGAACAATTAGGGATAAAGGGAAAATCAAGTAAAAGTTTACAGCTCTGTAACATACATTAAAATTCTGATTGTAATTATTCACAGTGGCTAAAAGAATAGCAAATGTAGTGGTAGAATAAAGAGAAATAGTTAAGCTTATCCAAGAATAAAAAAGGCAACTCTTCAGTTCAACACTATTGTTTTAACTAATTTCAAAAGAATGCAAATATTGACTTCTCAATACATTTATTTATAGATAGCAGAGCAAAATATCATTTATAGAGCAAAACCATTTAACATTCTGTGCAAAGACAGCATTAGTAAACCATATTCAGCCCTCCAATTGCCTAGATTTCTGCACTGTGTTTTGCAACTAAAATTGTTGAGATCTCTGCAGAATCAATTGCAACTTGGCTACAAAAGCTGCTCAAGAATTGAAAGGAATAAAAATGCTCAAATTTAAGTTCTTCAACATAATACTCCCATTAGGGCCATTACCTCTCCTGCTGCATTTCTTTCAGTGACTTGGTACTCGTTCCAGACACTTCAGAGGCTCTCCTTTCAATTTCTTCTCTCTCTTCCTTTTTCTTTTGCAATTCTGAAGTGTAGCTCTTTCTACGATTCTTCCACTTTGCTAGATCCTATTAGAATAACATGAATGTATCCCATCAGATTTTCTCAAGACCCCATAGAAGCACAGAGGCATCTCATCACATGCTACTTATAGCCTTGATTTTATTCACATTTCTGCATCACAGCCATATTTTAATGTACCTTTCTGCTAAATGATAAAAGGGTTCTCATATTTCAGTTAGGCTTGCAGGCTCACTGCCTTCTTAAGCTAGTAATTTTAATTATTGGACTACATGTGGAAAGGCACATAATTTTGCTCCATTTTTTCCCCTCCTTAGAATATTCAATTTTATTCCAGAATACTTTACCCAGTGACACACAGTTGAAAACTGATGCAAATGCCATCTGTATTTCTTTGTTGAAGGCTTTGGAGTTTGGGATATTATTATTTTTCCAAATTACTATTATGTTAGACCAATACATTAGCTTGAGAATAAACATGCTTTAAATTCTAAATTGAAAACATATATTACTATATTTTCCTCATTTCTGTAAAACCACAATGTGAACTCTAAATAGTGTCCATGAAATACCAGAGCTGAGTTAAGGAAAGTACTGAATATCAGAACTGAGATGGCTGAGATGCATTAAACAAACAACTATGAACTTCTTGTTCAGTGCTTTGTTCTTAATTTCAGCTTCTTTTTGATACTCATTGTCAAGCAGAGATTTTAATAAAATCAAACATCTTCAGATACCATTATGATACTGTGCAAAGCTACCATACAGTTTACAACCCGGATTTAAGACAGAATTACTAAGAGATAGAAGCCTCAAGAATTTGAACAACAAAGTATTATTTCCTCCCCCCGTTTCCCAAAGGATCAAATACTAGAGATTCCAATCATTTCATAAAAAAAAAGAATCACAAATTTCAGATAACACATGAAGTTATGCCCTAACTTTTCTTTATGTCATCAAAAATCAAGCCTGATGGTTTTATTACAATACACTCAAGTCTTATCCTAAAGCATTAATCAGAATCTTATGGCAATATTTAAAATAATTTCAGTTCTGCATTACACAGACATCCCCAAAACCACTGGTAGTTGCACGAGATGGATCATTTTAGAAGACAGCCCATGAGTTGCTGCACACATGCCCAAGTTTGTTTACAAGGGACACTGAAGGCAGTCCTTCAAAGTAGGACATACAAAGAGAGGTGAAAAGGAGTCCTTACTTCTTGCCACTTTAGATCTTGTTCTTGCAATTGTTCTTTTATCTTTTGTAGCTCTTCATAACGGATTTTGCGCAATGACTGCAGCTCCTCTGCACTGACATCGTTCAAAGATTTACTCCTAGGAAGAAAAAACAGCACTCAGCTTTATAACATCTTAGCTATCATTTATGCAAGTGAAACCTTCAAAGGGGGAGAGATTTCTATTAGTAGAACTGAGTGCTCATAAGTGTTATTTCAAATAGAGCAGGAAACACATGGGCAGCTGAATGAACAAGGCTGGGACATGCTCTAGCGCCAGCACGCAAGTCATTAGTTGGACATTTGAGCAAATAAAATCAGGTTAAGGGAATAAGCAGCTCCATAGCAGCTCCATGTTGATCATTCACATTGAGCTTCTCGCATCCAACTGCTACTTCTGTTCAAACTTATTATTTGTATTGATCTTGTTCCTTCCTTTGACACAAAAGGCATTGCCCCCTCCCTGAGTCCAAATTCCCATCCTTTGACTTCTCTCCTGTAACAGCCACACTATCACCTCCCATTCTTTTGTTTCTTAAGCTAAGCATGGCTAACATAGCCATCTTCTTACTGATTTCTTCAACATGGCTACAAGTTTCCCGAACTTCTACTCATTAGTTCCCTTCAATCTAAATTCCTCAAAGTTCATCTTTCATGCTCCCTCCCCTGCCCCATGCTGTTTTTTCCCTTATTCTTTCACACTACATATGATAAACATAACAGGATATTTAATTCAGATATAGAACAAGACTTCTGCTCAGATTTGACCACAAGCCTCTGAGACACTAAACCAAATGCAGGTGCTTCATTGTAAGGTTCAATGCTGTAATATATAAAATGAAAGCTAGTTTCCTGAGGTTTGAGGTTTTGTTGTTTGATTTGTTGAGGGAGTTTTGTTTGTTTGTTTTCAAAAATACCTTTGTTTTCATTTATCCGAAGTATGAATGATGGGGGGTGTAACCAAGTTCTAATAGGACTTGAAAACATGGCACTTCTCTGATATGATGGAAAATCAGATTGAAACCTAAACTGATTCAGCACAGAGCCTTGCTCTAATCTGTTACATTCCAACAGAGGTCTGAACTAACAAACCAGACTCTCACTTCCTCCCAAGAGGCCCAATTCACTTTTGTTGGTAACATAAGACTTTGGACTTTGGCCTCTAGAAATAAAGACAAAGGCATTAACTCATTGTATCTGTTTGCTTGTCTATTTTCCGAATGGGAAGAGTGCCAAATTTAGCAAAAATCTCCTAGTCACTATTGCAGAAACTCTTGTACAATTCTTTTCCTCTTTTTTTATGCTTAAGTTACATCATGTATAGAAATGGTTTGGGGTAACCAAATTCTACATAAAAGTTGTATCAAATTTATTCCAAGTGAGTTCAAGAACACTTATATAACTACAGTTTCCACTTAATTCTCTTGAGTTATTATATATGCCTGCAACAAAATAAGAAAATCTAGACCTAAATACAATGTACCCTAAGTACAGTTATATTCATACCAAGAAACAGGATGTTAGTTTTAATTTTAGTCTAGACTTAAAAATCTAACTAGTGACTTGAGTCTTCTGAGTCTCCCTCCCCTAACATTTAACAACTTCTGAGACACTTCTTGTTTCTTCTGGAAGTATTTAGTAATTTATCAGCTCTGCCTCAGAGTAAAAATAGAGAAGTAAACAAATAAATACATTTACAATAAAAAATAATTAGATACCAAATACCGAACATGTCATCACAAATTAAGTGGAAAAATTCTTTCTCTTTGACTCGCAGTACATCATAAACAACATCTAAGTTCACATGACACTAACCAATAAGTTTATCACTGAGGATTCAATAACCTGGAGAATATAAAATAACCACCGACCATTCTCCAATCCCATGATAAATATCATATTGTTATTAATTTCAGGTTCTAGGTGTACAGCTTTCAAAAAAAAATGTGTACTGATCTTCCTTTACATTTTTCAATGTTTTAAAGCCTAATTTAAATACAGAACATCAAATACTTCAGTAGGAAGAAAATATTAGACCTGATTTTCAAAGTGCCTGATAACTATAACTTGGATACACTAGACGCCACAGACAACTTTTGCCATACACACAGCTTTTAGTCTTCTACATTTGTTACGTAAATTGCCAAAGCACAGAAGAACAAAGCATCATGCACAAGTTGTTTTCAGCATAAGTTTTTAGCTACTGTGCATGCATAAAGATGTAAAGAGGAAAAAAAAAGGCATAATGATTTGCAAGCTTTCATAAAACTTACCCTTGCTCATCAGAAAGCTTTTGAAACAGTCTGAGAAATCAGAAACCAAAAAAGAAAAGATTCAGTGTCTTGATATTGATAACACTCACACCATTAGTATACCAGCACTCTTACTAAGTAAAGTGAAAACTGAAAGCCTGGGAACCAGCCAGCATGGAACAGCACATTGGGAATCGGACACTAGTCAAAAAACACACCAGGACTTGCATGATATGCAAGTTGGGCAGAACTGACAGAATAAGGCTGCCTGCAAGTTTCAAACACTTCTGATTTAGCAATACTGCACGAACAGAGCCTTGTATTAATTCTGCACCACTTATTCCAATGCTGCTGAACAGCATGATGCTCAAAAGAGACTCATTTCAAGAAATTGAAAATTTCTCAAAATTAAGGCCAATTTGAGTCCCAACAAGAAGCGTGGCTTACAGAGGCTGTCTTCTTGTTACTTCAAGCATTTCTGATAGTAAACAAAAGTAATACTTGGCTTGGACAAGAATAAAAGGCCTTATATAGACATTTAGCAAATTAAGTCGTGAACACAATTAATCAGGGTAATTACAGAAGATTTTTTTAGTATTCTTAAATGTATTTTATGATACAGGTATTTTATGCTGTTGAATGAATTCTTAAAATGTGCAATATTTTCAAGCACTTCAAAAATATTCCTCAGTGAAGCTTGCATTTAGTTACAGTATTAAGCTTAAAAATTAAATGCAGCAACATCAAAGTATCAACTGGAACACAGAAGTGTCTTAGTCACAAAGTAATAATGCATAGCTGGGAGAACTGCAACTTGCAATGCCGTATTTTCAGAGCTAAGGAAACATTTGAAACTCCACTCTCCCCCAGAAAGTAGAAAATTCAAAGGAGAGCTAGGAAGTAGTTAAGAAATAGTTTTCAGTCAGACGAGAAATTTTGAGAATAACAGGAAAGACTTAGCAGAAAGTATGAATTAGGACTGTATGAAAGTAGGTGGAAAATACTGGCAGAATAAAATATGTCACAGTGGAATTTAATATTACATAGACATACAACTTGCATGCACCATGAGTTCAGGCAAACAAAACACTATTTTTTTTCTTCACTTCATCTAATCATCTCAGAACTGTGGTAGGACAGTTTACGAGCATTTTCATACTTAGGCGCAAGCAAGAATATCAGAATGCCCATTTCCAGAATTTGTCATTAAAGAATTAATGTGTTTCAGAAATGTTTTCACCTACTATCTTGCAAAATAAAAGGAAATATTTCTAGCCTCCAAAGACTTTTGAATAATCACTATTCCTGTACAACCATTGAAAGAAACTTATGCAGAACTTTAGCCTGATGGAATGATAACATATTTTCTCTATAGTGGCAGCCTAAAATTAGAAAACATTATATTTTTTTGTTGAAAATATGGTATTGCAGTCATGGGCTTTTATTCAAAGCAAATAAAAAGCTTTTTCCAGGACGACATGAACAAACAGCAGATTGGCACTCTATGAATGGTTCAGCACAAGACGAGGCTTTTCTGAATGGAAAGGGTTCAATGGCACTCAAGCACAATCTGTGCAGGACACAACCTGACCTCTCCACCATCTGCCGTTTCTTGTGTCTAACTTTGCTGGCCTCCCTGATTGCTTCCCACTTCTTCCAGTCTTCTTCACTGCATGGACCTGGGATAAAATTTACTGGCTGTATGTTGCCTCCAACCTTCCAAGATTCAATCTTGCGGGTCAGCATATCATCCTTCTTATGGTGGGAAGATGGTGACAGTACTCTGCCGTTGCTCTTTCTTTCCTCCAGTGTCGTGTTTTTTTCAAGTAAACATAGAAATTTGGATCGGATCTCTTCTGGAAGACTCCATGGATCAGGAAACAGTGCTGGGTGATACTTGTCAGGAGCACCCGACAAAGGCACCTCTTTTTTCTGAAAGAGGACTTTACGGAAAATCATGTCATCCTTTTCCAAATCTGGAATCACAGGTTGGCCCTCTCTGGGTTGCAGGATTATCTCACCCTCTAGAGGAGGCTCTTGATCAGAGAATTTTTTTAAAAACCGAGGGTCTTGAAGAACAACTTGATTCACATGGAAAGCCCCGGTTTTCCGAACGAACAAGTCGTCATTTTCCAAATCTGGATACAGATATCCATTTTCCTCATCTCCTTGCTTGCATCCTGGTATAAAGGAAACATTCTTTCTACATTTTATGAGCCTAGGGCCAGAAGTGGGATCAATTTTGGTCTCCGTTTCAGAAGACATGTAGTCAGAGTATTTTTGCAGGGCCTGAAGTAACGAAAACTGACTGAAGCATATAAAACAAAAGGAGGGAAGTAAAAATATCATTAAGCAGCAAGAGACAAGCAGATCACAATGTATTGTGATATACATTTGGTTTAGACTTGCAGTATCCCAAGCAGTACAACTACACCACTTGTCATCCACCACCACGGACTGTAGCACAGCACACGTCAACCAACGCAAAGGTATCACAGCATACTAACCTGCTCAGAAACATCACGCCTACATGCTCACACACAAAGCCAGTAGCCCTATGCAGCATGTTATACTTCCACATCTATGTGTTTCAGAAGACCAGCAACTTACAGCTACACTAAAAGAAAAAATAAACCGAAACCACAACAGCAAAAGAGTAATAACCAAAAAAGCACGACATCATGGGACATGGTTTAATTTCATTTAGCTGTTGCACACCCAGACATTTCTTTTTGAGGCAGCAAGAGAACAACTCATGCAGCAGTATCAACCTGGGCTGATCAGAAGACTCCATGATTTTTCCTTCTGCAATCTGTGACAATGAGCTTCTCACATATTCAGCAGTTGGCTTATAGCTCTGATCCCTTCTGCAACTATTGTTCCAGTCAAAAATTGGTCTTGGTTGATTAGCAACAATGGTACAGCTTTGCTTGTAAGCAAATTCCTCATCCTCAGAGTCTGATTTCTTTCTACTGTACAGCAGCACAAAGAATGAGCAGAGGGAAAGAAAAAAACCCATGAAGTGTACTCATTGAATAAAATGCACAGTTGGCAAAAATGCAACAGTATTACAAAAACAGTACTTCAACTATTTTCTAAAAAAAAAAAAAAAAGGAAAAAAGAAAAAAGAATAAAAGTATCCTGCTGCTATACTGGCAATGAAAATAAAAAATAAAAATAGGGTCACAGAACTACACTTTATTTATAGGCTTTGCACACAGGAGAGAAACAGGCATGCATCAAAACGCACCTGAACCCTTGAATCTCTTTATACCAGGGTTTAAAAGAGGATTTCTTGATTTTTTTCCATAGCAATTCTTCTTCTGGAGTCCAAAACTTAGGAAGAAATTTGTCAAAAGCAACAACTGTATGTGATGTTGAAGAACTTAGCTTGCGAAAATAGAAATCATCTTTTTCAATGTTTGGGATGCCTACTTCTTCCTCGTCCTCATCAAAATACCCAGATAATTCTGAAGGATTGTTAACTCTTGGTTTGTTTTCCTCTTTAGTATCCAACTGCCTGTGCCTCCTCTGGTTACTGTTCAAAATATCCAATCAGTTAAGATATTTTAGGAGCAACTTGACATAAAGAATGCAAAAAGACATGCTTTTTGGCTCAGGAGTTCAGCCTTGTGAATGAAGCGTATTAGTTCTCAATTCCATCACTGCAGCACCAGAAATAATAAGATATATTAAATAAAAAATAAAATAAAAAAAAAGTTAAATGGTTATATCAGCATCATATTTCCTCTGACAAAAATACAAAGTTTGACAGAAAAGGCATATCAAATTATCAGCTGTGTTAAAATGCTGATTAGAAGACTAACTTTACAGAGTTATTAATGGACTGCAATAGTTACTGCATCTTGGATTAGTATCTCTGACCTCAGTGGTTCAAGCACTGCAGCTAGTGGACCAGCTGGATAACTTTCTTGCGAGCAAGATTTAGGAGAGTCATTGCGCAACACGAAACGGTGTCCAGGTGCAGCAGAGCTTACAGGGCTCTTTTTGACTAGAAATCTACGTTTTGCTAAGTCATCCAAAACAACATCAGGCAGCCTTCTTTCATCTTCTGAATCAGACCCACTGTCATGCTCATAGACCATCTGGAGGGAAGCTGGATTTGTGAGCCCACACTCTGCTCTGCTATTTTGGCAGGAAGCTACGGGATTTGTTTCATGTCCACTGAGGTTGATCAAAACAGGAATAGAATGAAAACAGTGAAGTCACAAAGGATGAAACCCAAGAACTGCCCACTAATCTCATCAGTATGCATCAAGAAGCCGGACAACTGAAATTCATCACCATATTTCGGAAAGGGTTTAGTGAGAAACTAAAACCGTAGGTCTATCTCTCGTGAACTTGCATTTAAGATCATTTAAATACCCTCTACCTGGAGTCTGATCAGCTTCAAAGCATTACTCAAACATAAAAAAAAAAACCCAAAAAACCAAAACCAAAAACACCAACCACACAACCACACCAAAACATCCCCCTGGTTAAAATATTGAAAATCAAATACTTGACTTTGCATTGCAGCAACAGCAGCTGCAAATCATTTATTTAAAAAAATTCTAAATCAAAGCCCACTTTACTAAGACCACACACCAGTACCTTGAAAACGTTCCATCTGACTCGGTGAAGACAGGACTTGCCCAGCTCCTCCTATTGTCCTCATTCTTCTCTGTCCTCTTCTTCCTTAATGGTGCTGGCACATAAGCCGTCTGCTTGTTTTTATTGGGTAAGAAGCGATTGAAGTCAGTGGTAGGTTTTGGTTCAATCACAGATATCCTACGGTAAGACCTGTCATCTTTGTGGGAGTCATGCATTTTGAAAGGCAGTTCTGAGTCTGTGTCACTGTCACAACCTTAGAAGAAAGGGGAGACAAGGGAAAGCACAAACATTATTCTCTAGACACAAACTTCTAGCTAGAGCTTGGATCAAAATCTTCTAAAATTTAACTCCATATTTGAGATGTTCTGGCTGCAAATTTGCTGAGCTACTGACAGGACAGTAGGATAGGTATTTTTAGAAGTTTGTGGCAAAGCTGCGATACGATCCATTAAGCTCAATTTGGTTTGCATGACCCTGCTACATTTGTTCCATTCTTTCATTATCACATTCTTTCGTTATCACAGGAAACAAAGTGCTAACCTCTAGACTGAAGACATGAAAGAGCATATAAATTTTTAATTAAATAATATTTCCCATGTAAATTTACTAACAAAAACAAGTTAACAGCAAATAGTACAGCAACATGTTCGTCTCACCAGATTAATGCCCAGTAGAAGCCCAGGGTATATCATGTACTGAACATGGCTACACGTTGCTTTGCTCAGATAAGAAATGCTCCACGTGGCCTCTGCCCAGTGATTTAGTTTTATTCACATGAAACAAAATCCAGAAGCTAACACTTTTTATAACTTTAGACTACAAGTTTGTATTGAACTTTAAAACGGTAGAGAAACACAGGTTAGAATACGGCTTTAGGATTCAATGTCACAAACTGTCTTCTTGTTACCCTTATTTCCATGATATTTCCTATCAAAAGTAACAAATACTATTCAGTATTGAATATTGAATAGTCACAAATGAAGTGAAAACAGAGAAGTTTGACATAAGCACCCTAGGAACAAGGCAAGAGACTTTTGCAACTGGTGAATTTTAGGTGATGACATCAAGATCTGATTTCTACCAGTTTTCCTTACTGAACACTGCACATACACACACCCTAAGGTAGCAGTGAGAGCAAGAGTTCCAGTAACCCTTCCTAGGAAGATTTGTGTGAGCAGTGCTTTGTTTCTACCAACTGTTAAAGGTCAATATTTGCTTAAGCAAAATTCAACTGCAGCAGTTTCAAAACCAGAGCCGACTTTCAAGCCAATTTAAGTACTGGACACCCAAGTATTAGCTCCACACATTGTCTTCTCCTATACTCATATGACACATGTCAACAAAAGATTTTAAAGATAAAAACATACCTTCACTGCCACCTTTTAAGGTTATATCTGATGAAAAGCTTGTGGAGGATCTTGAACCAAGAGAGTCCAAGCTATCAAAAGAATCGTCTCTTTTATGGCTAGCTGAAGATGAAAAAGGCTCTCCCCGGTCAACGTACCAAATATCACCGTATCCACTATCCCTGCCACTTCTGTTCAGGTGGCTGGATTCTTCAAGTGCCTAGGAGAGTAAGTTTTGAAAGGTCTTTTACAATAATTTAAGGTGCAAATGCTACTCATGAGTTATAACTCAAAAATTTTTAAAATGCATTTTGAGTTCACAAAAAAACTTCAACAAAGACTACTGCAAACCTCTAAAAACAACACATACAACAGCTTGGATAGGAGATTCAATACAAGGTCTTAAATTTCTCTTATTTCAGTCAAAGGGAATCGAAATTGGGCTATTCACAATCTACCACATTAATCAGAGCAGGTGGATTCTGAAATTCATATGGGTAGCAGAAGAACCAATGTAAGTTAAAAATCATTCTTTTCACATGGACCTTGATAGCAAGCAAAACAAATAAAATAAATGACTAAGTTGTCCAAACTAATAATAAAATTAAACCCCCAAGAGACTGTTTAGAATTGATGCTGTAATGTATAACAAACTACAAAATTCAGGCTATTTGTTTAGTGTCCTTTTTTGGATTCCTTACCTTAGTCAATGCTTGCCCTAATAAATTCTCAAAGGCTTTAAGACTGAGGTATGGACCATTATAATGGGGGTTACTTTGAGCTTTTCTCCCAAGCCAGTATAATGTAATCAAAACCTAAAAAAAAACAAACAAGCAAAAAACCTAAATACAAACTTAATTACTTTCCTCTCATGCCACATACCAGTATAAAAGAACCTCAGCATGCTGCTAGAGATGTTTGGACAATGAACTGTAACATCTTGTTTACTGTATTAGCTATGATTGCCACCAAAAACAATGAAGGAATGTTATGATGCATTTAATGTATGTCCAGTAAGCTGACAAAAGTACTGTTTCCAATAATTACATTGATTTGGGCAAGTAAGCTGCATAGAGATCATTGTAAAATGGCACTAATTTATATCAGATAGATGAACAGATGAAGAATAAAGTAAACATGATAGTACCATAAACAGAAGTGTTTAAAAATAATTAATCAGAATTAGTGTGAAATTGTTTCAGAAAATATTGAAGTAGATGTGTCTTACATTTTTCACTCTTCTGTTGGTTTCCTCCGGCCTGAAGCAGGGCAGAAAGTGAGGAAAAGAAAAGAAAATCTTTTAAAATAGCTGACTTAAAATGTAATCATAATTCAAGATTTAAAAGGTTTCAAGACCAAATAGCAGTAAACATAAAATATGAAACTATGACTGTTCCAAAAGAAATAAAAACATTTCACTTTGAATACATAAGCATAACTCTGTACTATTTCAATTGTTACATACAGAGTGAGAAACTAGCTGATCTATTACAGTTTCTGTTTTGAGAGGTACACAGAAAGGCTCTATGATTTTTTAATTACCTTTAATTTAGTTACTGACAAAACAGAAGTGGAAAACAAGCTGTTGACTTTGGGAAATATAACCTCTATTAGCCAGGAAGATCGCAGAATGGTTTGGATTGGAAGGGGTCTTGAAAATCATCTAGATCCAACCCCTCTGCCATGGGCAGGGATACCTTCCACTAGACTACATTGCTCAAAGACCCATCCAAGCTGGCCTTGAACACTTACAGGGATGGGGCATCCACAACTTTTCTGGACAACCTGTTCCAGTGCCTCACTACCCTCAAAGTAAAGAATTTCTTCCCAATATCCAGTCTAAACCTACCCACTCTTTCAGTTTAGTCATTTCCCCTTGTCCTATTACATGTCCCAGTAAAAAGTCCGTCTCCAGTTTTCTTGTAGGTTCCCTTTAGGTGCTGGAAGGCTGAGACAAGGTCACCTTGAAGCCTTCTCTTCTCCACGCTGAACAACCTCAGATAGTCAATTCCGTATGAAAGGAGATTTAATTGTAACTTTTTCCCTGATTGTATTGTTTTCTAAGATACTTGACTCAAACACAGAGAACACTTCAGCCTAGAGAAAATTTTTCAGACAAAACAATGAGGAACTGAAACTGAGACATCTGGAGAGAGATGCTGTATGGTGGGTAGAAGGGGTTTGGTTTCTTTTATACAAATACATGTTTTTCAAAAAATATTAAATACATATGCAATCACTAATATTAGTAAAATCTTCTTTTATATATATACCCAGTCTGTAGTACACCTTGGAAGTGCACCAGCAGACACTCACAATGATTCTGTTGTCTTCCTGCTCATTTTAAGAACAAGAAGAAATTTTTTGAATGGGGGGCTCACAAAGGTGGTGTAACACAGACCTAGTCATCAGATGCAAATATTCAGGGCTGAACTGCAGACAGTGGCTGAACAACACTCCTGCCCACAGTGCCAGCAGTTATGGAAGGGTAAATGGCTTAAATACATAGAAACAACTTCTCACCTGCCCCAGATGTTGGTTTGCAGCTGGTTCAGCTGCAAGATTCACACACAGCACAGTGAAGGGATTCAAACAAAAAAGAAAAGACTTCACATACAGCAGCAGAAAGACCTGTGCAGAGCCCCATAACATGCCAGACCAACAATGTAATAGGGCACCTATCCTGTTCCTGCTTGTCTAGGAACAAGCCAGTCAAAGGTTACAGGAAAAAGGTAGAATAAACCATTAAACCATAGGAGACCGTCACAAGTTAGTGAAACGATGACAGAGCCTGGCCAGCTCTTCACAGAAATGTAATGTTCAATGCGACGTGACAATCATCATGGACGCAGACCGTCCCCTCCTTCTCTTTCCTCCTAGTTTGAGAGCACCCACTTCCACTCTGTGTAACTGTAAGTGCCTTGCCCATCTCCACATCCTAAAGAAATCAGGCTACCAGGCACGCAAAGTCCTGAGATGGATCTGACCTGCACCATCTTTGCCTGCAGCTTCCTTAATATTACATGTCAGAGATGTTTCTGGCTTTGTAGTCAGTGACTTCTTTCTCACAGATAAGGAGGAACTCTTCTCCTTTAATCTTAAATATTTGCACGTTTGTTTTGGGGTTTTTGGTTTGTTTTAATCCCTTCCAAAACAAATTGCTATTCTTCTTTCACTGGAGACTATTTTTGAAGAAAAAAAGATTTCCTCTTCATTTTTTTCAGTAGGTTGACTTCTTTTCCAGAGTCCATGTTGCTGGACACACCATGGTTGTGACCTAAGGTGTTACTAGAGACAGACTGATATGCCAAGCAGAGGATGGTAAACTATTCTTGTGGTGGTGTGTACTAACATTCCACTTCCCATACCCAATGGAGAGCATTTTAAAGGTTCACATTCTTTACCTTCAAAGTCTGTCATTAGCAGAACTTCTGCCTTTTTGCAATTATAAAAGCAGAGGCCATGCATGCCCTTGCTAAGGATGCCTTAAAGTTTTCTTCCAAACTTCAGCAGCCCAGTAAGGAGTGAGAAATTCTGCCCTTAGCCAGCTGAAGCCTATATCAAAAAGGCTGCCAACCTTCATGAAGACCAAAGCTAGGTGACTGAACATGATGATGTCCACACCTCCTTTCCCTGAGTTCTCTGGGATAATTTCAGTCAACCATTTTGCAACAGAGCAATATTCAATTGTCTTTATATTTCAATATATTTTCTATACTGGAATAACCATAAATACACTAGGCCTGCGTACTTGGGCTATAAAGAACACAAGCACTAGGACATTCAGGTAAACCAGTCAGTACAGTTGAGACCCAAAATGCAGGCAGGGAGATATTTCACATACTCGAATCACAGACCATGCTTTGTTCACATGTTCACTCTGCCAACAATAGAAGCAAACTCACAAGTTGTTTACTCTTCATGCACAAGGTTTCTTCCCTTGCATTACTACTTTCCTCCTCTGAACTACGTCTATTGTTTTCTAAACCTTTTCAACAACTTGTCAGAATAGACACAGTCTGAGCAGAAGGACTGAAGGGGTAGCCCACTTGCTGAATCAACGCAAATAAATCTTCATCAATGCAAATAAATGTCAATCCTACATTTGGCTACTGTGAAAGAAGTCTGCTTTTGGATGTTTTCATCCAAAATCATCACAGAGTCCAGTTGGTGCCAACCATCTTTATGAAAATATTCTGTGTAACCCAATTTCTGGCTTGAATAAGAGAACACCACTATGCTGAAAGTCACAAGCAGGCTGCTGCTTTGCTCGGAAGGGCCCTGCCAAGGCTGCATCTTAAAGTTAATCTACTGAAAGAAGTCAGTTCCTCTCCAAATGACGATGCAACAGTACTTACTAAATCACTCCATGTGTTTTTAAACACAAACTTCTCTATTTTCACAGAGGTTTTTTATACCTCCTTTTGTTAACAATGCAACTTTGCTAAAGATGTCTGACCGAAGTAAGAAAGCTGCTAAAGAGAGTGGTTAAGATCTTGCTGGAAAAATTTTACTACAAATACTTCATCTCCTCCTGCCACAGTCTCAGCATTTAAGCATTTATTTTGAAGCTTAAAAAAAAAACAACACCGATATTCTGCATTACCTAACCTAACCCCAATACCAAATTCCAGCTAACAAAGAGGTCTCAAAATTGTAAAGGCCACAAGATAACACATATGGGATATTATAATTGTGAAGCACAACTGCACAAATCCAAGTTGAACACTGATAAAAAAGATGTGAAATAACCACCTGTGGAGAAATAATACCTTCTGTGTAAACCATATTATCTACGTCAATCCTTTAGCAAACAGAAAAGAGACAAATGGGACAGAAATAGCTCTCACTTGTCAGTATGTGATATGCTTAGAGACCAAATACCACTGTTACACTTGAACACAACACATATTGACAAACATCACTTACTCCCAGCCAGCATGGACCAACAGATGTTTCTCTAACGAGGACCACTCTACAAGAATAAAGCAAAGTGACACAGCAGATCAGCACACTGAGCCACAGCTCAAGGAATTTATTCTCAGCTCCACTGTTTGCTCAAGGTTAAATAGCAGAATTAGTCACCAAGGCCCTAGCCTGACAATACAAAGGCTTTGGCAGCAGCTTGGTTTAAGGATTTCCTGATCTCCCTTTCCCTTCCAGCCGCTCCTATTTGCTGCCTCCGTGGTTATGCCAACACAACTCTGAATCACACTACCATTCCATGCTACCCATTGGGACCAGAGGGCTGCACCCATTTCTTTGTTTGGGTTTTTTCTAATACACATTTTCAAACCCCAAATTAACTTGCTGGTCTGTTTTAGTGCATGATCATACAAGCAACTGCTGCACCAGCACCATGGCAGAGGTAACATGCTGCTGCAGCAGAGCGAGCAGGGGGCTGGTGAAGGAGGACTCTGCTCTGCACACCAGTACCATAAGAGTCCCTGTGTGACAACACCCCAGCCAGAGGTGTGCTGTGCTTCCCATTTCTGAGGAGCAAGCAAAGTTTGGTAGTATTATATTACTGCACTTTGGGGTATTTAAATTATTTTTTTTTTAAATTGTAGATAATCAAAGACCTTATAGGAGATAGCAGATCACAGTAATTTAAGAAATCATCCTTACAAAAGAGCAGTGCATTTTAAGAAGTTACATTTATTTCTGACTTATTGCAAAACTTTTAAACAACAGACTCAATAGTCTGGATTTTATTTTTCTAACACATTGTATGGTCTGGTTCCCCCACATCCTAACGTACTAAATTCCAGCCTCTAGAAACTCATGATGTCAAATCTACTTTGACACTTCACTTTATTATTTTCCAGGAAGAACATGAATGTAGAGCTCAAGACCAAATTGAAGATATCCAGAACTCTGAGAAAGATTCTGGAAGATTATTTTACAGCATCCCATTCAGAGAATGTGGTTTTCTAAGTGTCTGTTTCTTATATAGAAACACTTTTAAATATACATATCAAACAACAATTTAAAAAAACCAAAACCAACAAACAAGCAAGTTTGAACAGAGTATCCTCCTCCCCTAAACGAGGGTTAGCTGCCAAGAATATGTGTGGTCATGTCCAAAGAGATAAGACAAATCTGAACCCATTTAAGGGAAGAAAGAAAGGACGGAGACACTCCCACTGACAGAAAGGAATGTGCCAGTGACAAACGCACCCTGCCCAGTGCCAAACCCATTCCTTGGTGACAAATACTTCAGAAACCCCAACAGCTGCCAATCTGTTTTCTTCCCTTCCTCTGTACTATGGACCTCACAAACACAGGACTTGAACAGATTTCTGTTTAAAAAGAAGCACTGTTGCTCTCCCTTTGAACTTCCATTCACCAAGGTAGCAGTTACACTTCCAAGATGCCCTTTGAAGGACTTGGAAGAGCCTGGGAGTTGGAGTAGATCAGCACACTGAAGAAAAACCCACTCCCAAGCTCCTTGCCAAGCTCCAGGCTTCTGAGATTCTGAGGAAGATGTAGTAGGACTTGAAGGATTTCTCCACCCCCACCGAGGCATACTGCACAGGAGACAGACACGGTCTGTCCAACCAGCAGCAGGCTTGTGCTAAATTTCAGCCTCTGTGGCCACCTACTCAACTGCTATAAATATTGCTGCTATCGGATTTCAATGAATTCCCACGTGCTGCTGAGAATAGAAAGGCTCCAGTGGAAGATGTGGTTGCTGCATGGGTACAGAAACATGAGGACATTCCTCCAGCACTTGGATTCATAGCAAATTGATATTCAACTCCGAGAGCCCCAGTTCACTGCTGAGAACACTGGAAATAAACCAGTTGGGCTATGACTGCAGAGCTCCAGAACAGCGTTTGGAAATGCATCTTTCTATTTGACTATAAAAAGAACATGTGTTTTCCATAGCAACATATCCACTGGACCCAATCCCACTTACATCATAACACCACACAGAGTCAGGTATAAAATGACAGTAGAAAGCATTTCTTCATGCCCACCAAAAAGCCCTGTCTGGCAGCAAGGAATTCCATGGGCCCTGATGACCAAGTAGTCGGTCCCCACCCTGTGCCCTCACCTACTAATGAGAAGGGCTGAGAGGTGGAGAAGAGATGCCCAAGAACGCAGAGAGGGAACACAGTCAGCCAACACCCTCCGTGGGAATGCATCACCTCCCATCACTTCAGGGCCCGTCCTCTCCCACTGCCTCTTGAGCATGGCACTTCCTTGCTGATCTCAGCCATTATGCTTCCACACCATCTTTAAAGCCCTTATCAAAACAAAAACAGGCACTTATAGAAAAGTGCATCAACCCCAGCAAGTCACCAGATGATAACATTATCCATTTCCTCACGCTCTTATCTGACCCCTCCCTGGGTGGTCCATCTCTGCCAGCTTCCTCAAATCCCAGTCTAATCAAGAGGTTCTTCCAAAGAGAAAACTTGTATTTTGTAGAGAAGAAAGCAAGCCTGTCAAATAAAAAGAAAAAATAAAACCCCCAGAAGAACAAGCGTATGCAGAGGAGCCTGAACAATACCCTGAGCACTCCCTGGCTCTCATCTGAGGGGTGGGTACGGGAAGCAGAATGGAGCATTCTCTGCATGTTGTTGCTACAGCAAAGAGGAGACTGATAGGATCCTCCATCTTCCTGCCCAAATTTTATGCTATTTTAAAGAAAATTAAAGTTGGACTCGATGATCTTGGAGGTCTTTTCCAACATAAATGATTCTAAGATGTATAATGATCAGTGTAGCTTTGTTGACTGGTCCCTTTTTTGTGTCTTTTCCTTACTCCATTCCTAAACCCCTCTAAAACTCAGCAGCTTCACTAATTCCAGGCAATTAAACTGTGTATCTCTTGTACTTTTTTGTTTGCTTGGTTTCTCCAGGGAAAATCTAGAATGTTTCCCCAGCCTGCATTGGATACTTTAAATTCCAGATCTAGGTTAGTACCTATGCAAAAATAAATATCAGGTTTTTTATTTCTGAAGGCCACTTGACACATGCCATACCCTTTGGCCAAGAAGCATGAGAACATTCATTGACTTTCATGATGGACTTTATGCACAAACTATTAGCAGTTGTGCAGTTGACTCCCAGCTCTCACACAGCATTAGAAAGTTCTCAAAGGAAATCAGTTTCTTCATGTCCAAGAGGACTTTTTAATTTCAGAGGTGAAATTAAGTGCTTCTCAAGAAAAAACTACTGCAATACACACTGTAATTTAGATAAACTCATAGACAGCTATCATATCACTACTTACACATGCTATAGATTTTTAGATGCTCCAAAGTTCTGGTATTCAGAACTTGGAGCACATGATTTTGCTGAATCTCGCCATTTATCTCCCTGATGCTTTTTTCCTTTTTTTAAAACCTGTATATAATTCAGTTGACCTTTGTATAAGGATTATATTAAATGTTACCCCACTTCTACCTTTTTTCTTTCTTGTACTTTATCAAAACATTGAGATTTTATACTCCCTCCTTCCAAGAAGCAAAATACTTTAGCTCATCCCATTGATCATCAGGGTCATCACCTACTTAACTTCTCTTGCATTTAGTTTTGAACATCCTTTACCTTCATTCTCCCACACAAATCTAGACCATATTGTAAATTTTGTAGATTAATTGGAACATAAATCAATATAGGGAACACACAATTGTGCCAGTATTCTTTTCAAAACAAACAGTCGGTATATCTGAGAAGTCACTCTGAAAACTAAGTTTCAAAATAGACAATTAAGTGCCATTGTGTAAGTTTTTAGAAATATATGCAAAACCACAAAAACATGCAGCTGTTTGCCCAGAAATAGTTCAACAGCATTATAAAAAAATTAAAAAATATGTATAAAGCCTATTATTTGTTTCAGCTAAGCTGCAGCAACCATGGCAACTCACAGTTAGTACTGTTTTTCAAGACATTACCAAAATTCACTTTACTGCCTGATGCTTCTTTGCCATTATTAAATATTTCCAAAACTGTTGTCCTTTTTACTCCCAACTCTCACACCTAACTGGAGTATTTCAACATGCCCTCTTCCCACACACAGATGTCAGAGGTAACTTTTTAGAACAGCCCTCAATACCGACCCATTTATTCCCACAAAGCATTGCTCAGACACCTCTGCACCACCTCCAGATTTGAGTAAACAAGTTATTGCAATGGAAGTCAAGGTGAAAAATTTTCCATCTACCAACTACTCCACAGCAACTACCTATGTGCACTCTCTTACACTCAACCCTCTGGATTAATACAGTTGTTCAATTTGGATAAATTCAGAGGCAGTCCCTTGGGAAGCACTAGGATTTGGCAGACAAATTTGCTTGCTCAGAGAGACAGGAGATTTTTACAGCCTCTATATACATGGAAGAGGAAAAAAAACACCCCAACCATCTCCTTCATTCGATCTCCTCCCTTGGTCCATGCCCAGGGAAAGATCTAGTAAATGTAATGCTTTGTTATTTTTGTGTCAAGCAAACAGGTGATGATATATAATAAGCAAAACAGTTTACTGCAACTTATAACACTCAAAAGCAAGGTTTATTGAATTTCTCAGGGTGTGCAAAATAAGATAAAAAAACAGAACTCAAGTCTATACTGCATAATTTATACCAGATATTTGACAACGAAAATATCCTCTGGTAAAGCAAAAATATGACTGACAGTAACTTACACTGGGTATTGCTGTGTTCACACCTGTGCTAACATCCAATGTCACCAGTAGAAATAGGGATCTGCTCAGCTGCTGCTATTATAACACATACACAGAAAACAATTCAGCGCAGAGATGACTCAGAGTTAGCAGCAGAAGCTACAGATGCATTATTCACAGCCCATGAATGGGAAGTAATCTGGGATTCAGTCTGCTCCAGTCGTCATCTCTTCAGGAAAGCCAAGACCCATAAATATGAGGTATATGCGTGAGGATAGATATCCTCTGGAGAAGAGGCAGACCCTCTGCATTTTGAGGGTATGTGGGATTTGTACTGGGAGACACTTCAGATTTCTGATGGCTCATTTTTTCCTCTAGAACAATTCCAATGTAGAGCAATTCCAACGTAGTGTTGGCCAAACTATTGCACAGGAGGACATAGAATAGGGGCAGTGTCTATGCCAGCCTCTCTTTTTATTCTCAGCTTTTATTGTATTATTAAAGAAAAAATGCTTTTTTTTGTTCTTGTGCAATTTAATGTGGGATTACTAAAAGCACAGTTTTTAGTCACAAAGTCATATAGCTAGGACTTTGCTTTGTCCACCTCTATCAGTAAATACAAATTTTTCCAAAGATGAAAAAATTGAGGTACAAGGTAATCACAGCTTATTCCATGATACACATTTTGGAAACAAATTAAAGTGACACTGGAATTTTTCCTTAAGTAAATCACTACTGCATGACTGAATAATTTAGTTTAGTCTCTACATTTGGAATAAAACCTTTAAAGAACTGTTGGGTTTTCTCAGCAATATTTTGGCAAAATATTTCATGAGCAAATAAGAAGCTCTGAAAAAAAATATAATGCTTCCTTTTTGGAATTTTACCGTATTTTCCTCTGTGTTTCTTCATGTTACCCTAGCAACACAGAGCACATCACTCATCACACAGAGAACAACAGTATGAAACACAGACTGAACCTGACTTCTCTCTACTAGTCGGTTCTCCATTAACTTAGGGTGATCAAATATGCCCAAAAGAAGTGAGGCATGCAGGTAGAACCGAACTTTATTATTTCATATGTTTTCTTGATCTGTCTGCATTTATAAAAACATATCTAGAGCCAGGAAAGAGCTCTTCACTTAATGAAAAGTCAAATATTAATCTATGCAAACTTATCAGAAAAGAATAATGAAAGAGGATGTATTCCCTTAAATAGCTCTCCCTGCTGACATGGCATGAAATAACAATACCATTTAAAACAAAAACAAGATACAAAAACTGAGCAAAAGTGTAGTATGCACTTTTGTTTTAGAGAATGGACAAGATGCAAGACAAATACATATTTTCCATATCGGTTGCAATTCCCACCTCCCATCCTCAGCTCTTGCAACATCCACAAGTAAAAGAGCTCCTTAAAGATGCAACTATTCTGATTGAGGTTCCTTATGGTTTCAGAATTATTTCTATAACTTTTGAAATGTCTAAATTCAATTTGTTGTCATCAATAATATTGGATAAGTATTAGCTTTCTCAGTTAGCTTCTTTGGGGGAAAAAGAATTTGTCCACTGCAATAGAAAACAGTGTTTTTAAAGCTACTTAGAGCAGCCAAGTCAGAGGGTATTTTTAAACATTTGCTCAAAACATTAAGGGTTTTGGGCCAGGGTTTCTGGCCAAGTTTTTAATGCTGGAAAAATGAATGCTCCTTTACTGTAAAGTGAGAGAATGGGTAAAAGTCCAAATACTTGCTTTGCCAGAACGCTAGAAAGCCTGTGTGGGAAGTAAAAAAGGGGGGGTGGGGGAGGAGAAAAGTTAAGCTAGTCTTACCGTATACCTCCTGAAGCTGAAACATTTATATCCATTCTGAGCGTCCCAATATACTGAAACCAAATGTGCTATTAGTCATTTAGGAGTTTCTGTTGTAAAGTTAGAGGAGCCTGAGAATAAAAACTTGAACAAAATTAATGATATGGGAAAACAATCCTAGCCAGGGAACTACAGATGATCTCACACCTCTCTTTCACCAGTACTCATGAAGTATGTAGCAAAACTGATGACTGAGGGGGGAAAAAAGCTTAATACACTAATTAAGACATCACCAAAATGCTCCAACAAGCTATTACAACTAAGTCTGGTGGTAGAGGGAGGGAGTGGAACAAAATTATTCGATTCTGCTCCAAGTGAGGCCATGGCAATATTCCCAACATCTTTAATAAGTGCATGAGTAAATGCTAAAGTAGGAATCTTCCTTCTCACAAGAAAGAAGATACTATATGCACCAATTCTTGGAAATTACAGTTAGCCGTCTGCAGAATTTCACCAACCGTCTAACCAGATGAAGCACTGGAGAAGTAGGTTCCTTAAAACAAACATGGTGGTTGTAAGCTATCCTCCTCAGAAGTCAATCAAACTTCAGAGCCAAGATAACACAAAAGTAACCCTCGGGCTCTTGAAGAGGTTATTCTACAAATTTTTCTTCCAACAATCCTTGTGATTTCCAAACGAAGACCAGGCACTCTTTTTCACCCAGGTAAGGGCAAATAAAACCTTGAGACTCTCACCTAGGAATCCACAGCTTCCAAAAACTAAGGATGTTTCAAACCTCCTGTGAATGGCAATTATTATTGCATTTAATCATTGCAAAGATTATTAAACTAGTGGTTAAACTGCAAAGTTTATGACATTTATGGCACCAGTTTGCTACAAGTCTCAGCTTCCCATGGGACAGCTGCATTAGCAACTGCTACATCCAGACCTGCTACCTTGGAATTGTCTGTAGCAGTAGCCCTTTTGAGCTCAAGCTTTTGGCCCTCTTTGATTAAGAAATCCTAACAGCAACAGTGCACTCACTATATTAATTGTTTTACAATTCAGGAAAAGCCGAGACTTTATCATCCCCCAATTAAGACTGATAATCTAGACAGGATGAAAAATTAAAAGACAAATCAATAAAACTAATCAGGTGTTTCTCCTCTTTACACTTAATTCTACCTGAAACAAATTACAACTGGGGAAGAATCACACATCAAGTAATCTCAGAGGTCTCATCATCCATGTGCACCTTGCAACAGTAAGACTCAATAATTTCCAAGGCTTCCCCTCCTCAGGCTAACAGAGCTACAAGTAGAAATTAACTCAGTGCAGTGGAGGAATATCCAGTAGCATCCTCTAATGAGGAAAGCACACATCAGTCTCTGCTGATGGCTCAGGAATAGGTTGTCAAACTGCAGCAAAACTCATCTGTCCCTTGACAGGAAGGTAACCCCTATAAAGTACAGGAGAAAAGAATGGGATGAATATACCTTCACCCCTTGATCCACAGACATCACACACAGATGATAAGCTTGAGCATTATCATCAAGTTTGGATGCCAGATGGCAAACTGTTGACCACTTTATCCACACAACACTGAAAGCATTTTACAATATACTTCCACTTTCTTGCTGCATAGTGTTAGACAGGTGGAAAAGGCCATGAAAAACCAGCTGGAGTGCTCTTAATATATTATCCTTTCTACATTTCAGTGTAGATGTAATTAGTGGCCCACTTAACCTGCTAGGGTATATATCTTAAAAATAAATTTAAGAGAAGTCCCTGTCAAAGATTGTTTTTTAATCAAGTAAAGGTACAAAGACATACAACAGTCTTTGAAATACATTTATGGCAGAGTAGTATAGCATACAAGTTTTCTAAGATACTAAAAAAATAGCTTATACTGCAGTGTAAGTTAGGTAAGCCTCATCTTTAGTAACAGAAATCAGTACTATCAAAAACAGCTCATGATATAACAAATCAGCCATCTGTTTGGCACTAATTTTTGGAAAGACACTGATTCAAAACCACTGCAATAGTCAGATATTTATTTCTCAAAGGGAAAGAAGATAAATATGAAGTCCACTGCCACTCTGCATTTAAAACTCTTCATTTGGAAAACAGTGCATTGAATACATGTAAAAATATGTACCCCCAAATTTTTTTCAGGTAGGAAAGAATCTGTGGAAGCTTCTGCTAGGGAAAGAAATCCAGAACTGTTGCATGAACTCTAGACAGAATTTCAAGTATGTAATTACTTGAAATATTATGAAAAGTAATATAGTTATTACCTAAGGCCCTAAAGGAAAAACCCTGACACATAATAGGTACACATGTGAATATATTTGAACTTCTTTTGCATAATGAAGTTACCAACAAAAAACATGCAATGCTTCAAAAAGGAAAGCCACCAGGAAAAGAATAATAGAATAAAAGCACAGAGGTATTATTCTTTGCAAAGAGACAAAATTAACTGTTGTCAAATGCACACCCAAATTTATTCTTGTGTTAAGGAATGACATTGAAATTTTAGCATTGATGAATGCTGATAGCATGGAAATCAGACTGGATGTGAAGTAAAGAGGCTGTTTAAAGTACATAAATGCACATTTAAATTAAGTCTGTGATTATTCTAATTTGTAAAATCTTATATGCACTCATTTTGAGTGTCATACCAATTCCCCTCAAAAATATGCTCACTAGCACACTCATGATTCCAGAGCAACTTACAGAAATAAAAACTGTTTTGAAATTCTACTTCCTTCACAAAGGTTTTTATTTTTGCTAATTTTGGCTTGCATAGGGGATCCTGTGTTTCATGGGTACAACCAAGCTTTACCAAAGTGCTTTCACAAATTGAAGACTGGCCAGGGAGCACCACCAGTGGTAAGAGAGCTTTAGTCAAACCAAAAAGCAATTCTCTATGAAAAATTAAACATATAATTATCCAGTGTATTTACTCTCTTAAATAATTATTAATTTTATTGCAGGTAAAAAGATCAGAATGGACTGCATCTTGCTTTATTTAATGAGACAACTTCTTTTCTTCCCTCTCTCTTCTCCAAGTCTTAAATTGACCATCTTTAGCCAGTTTGTCTTATACTTTTCTCTTTGTTTTTCTGTCTTGTTTTGTTGACCATCACAAAGAGCCACATGCATTCAAATTCTGGCTATAAATTAATCTCTGCTGTATGCTCCACCACCAATGAAAGTGCAAGGTAATTTTTTCTAATAATTACTCACTAATTATTTTTTGTATGTAAGAATCAGGGCATTACACACCTTAATAGGCAAATGCATGAAAACCTGTACAACTACCTCCTGTAACAGCATTAAAGACTAACCTTTCATAACAGTCATTTGCCCCCTACTTCAAAGTGTGCACTCTTTGATACTGACCCAGTGTTGCTGTTTGTTTTGTGAGTTGCCTGGTAGAGACATCTGAGCAATAGAGAGTGAAAACAGTGCGAAGGCATCTTTACTGGGTATCCCAAATTAGCTGAAGAGTTATCAGAAGGCTATTCCAAACAAGAGCAGCGGTGGCACGCAGACACTGACAACCAAGGAACGAGAAACCAAGAAGATTCTACCTCCTCTCCATTTACAGTAAAAGCGTATTCTAGACTTTTTTACAGGCAAATTAAAAAACAAAAATCTCATTACGATTTTTCTGAAACTGAAGGGAGTCCTCATAATTTAAAACTGCACTAACAAAAAAGTCACATTACCAAGAGTTGAAGTAACCTGACCTAATTAGCTGGACTACTCTCTCTCGTGGGCGAAGGCAGAAAAACCCCCACAGTTTAGTAGTTTTCTTCCACTGTTTTCACTGCTTCTTACTCTAGCTTTTTGAGGACAGTCTCTCCTATAACTGCAGATGCACAAATAACAGGAACATGTTCCATTAAATGTTGCATGCCAAAATCTACACGCAATTAAACCTAACCAAACAGTTTCTACGAGCTTGAACATATTTGCTTTCCTGACAAAAATTCTGCAAACAAAAGCTCCTTCTATAAGTAATGTACACGTGCCTTTGGTACATGTCCATCAAAAGGATTCCTTCCCTGGGAGATAAAAGCAGGCTTCTCTCTCTCTCTCCTGACTTGATCAGACAGTAATAAGCCATTTTTAAATAATGGAAACCACGCGAACATATTCCTGAGCAACAGCTGACAAGAATAAATGTTCAGTGTTCGCTGCTTCCCCACCTCTCCTGAACCATAATTAAGCTAGAATCATAGAGTCATTTAAGACCTTTAAGATTACTGAATCTGACCATTAATCTAGCACTGCCAATTCCACCACTAAACCATGTCCCCAGATGCCATATCTACAAGTCTTAAATATCTCCAGGGATGGTGACTCCACCATTTCCTTGGACAGCCTGTTCAAATGTTTCACAAGCCCTTTGCTGAAGAAATTTTTCCTGATATCCAATGTAAACCTCCCCTGACATAACTTGAGGCCATTTCTTCTTGGCCTGTCGCTTGTTACTAGTGAGAAAAGACTGACATCCACCTTGCTATAATCTCCTTTCAGGTAGTTGTAGAGAGCAATAACGTCCTCCCCGAGCCTCATTTTCTCCAGGCTAAACCACCCCCAGCTCCCTCAGCCTCTCTTCATCAGACTGGTGCTCCAGACTCTTCACCAGCTTTGTTGCCCTTCTCTGGTCATTCTCTAGCATCTTAATGTCTTTCTTGTAGAGAGGGACCCAAAACTGAACAGAGGATTTGAAGTGTGGCCTCACCAATGCCAAGTACAGGGGGACAATTACTGCCCTAGTCCTGCTGGCCAAACTATTTCTGATACAAACCAGGATGCCACTGGCTTTCTTGGCCACCTGGGCACACTGCTGGCTCTTGTCCAGCCTGCTGTTGACCAGCACCCCAGGTCATTTTCCGCTGAGCAACTTTCCAGCCACTCCTCCCCAAGCACTGCATGTTGCGACCCAAGTGCAGGACCTGGCACTTTACTGTGTTGAATCTCATCCAATTGGCCTCAGCCCATCAATCCTGCCTATCCAGACTGCTCTGTAGAGCCTTCCTACCCTCCACAGATCAACACTCCTGCCCAGCTCGGTGTCATCTGCAAACTGACCAGGAATGCAACTTGCCCAGCTTCCTCCCTTCTCTGCCATTTCACTCCAGTGCCCCACAGTCTATACACACTTTGAGAAAACCTAGAAGCCTCAGTCTTTATCATTCCAGCTTTCCTCCTGTTAAATCTCATGCTGTCCATTAAAGGAAGTTTAACAAGCAACTTGGCAGACACTTGACACAGCATAAGCATAAATACCTGCCTTAGTCCTCCTGGGCTGGCAGCCTGGTGCACAGCTGAGAGCAGCTACTGTGCACCCATTGCTCACATGGTACCAAGCAAGCAAAGCTCAGGCACTCAGACTCGTGCTGTTTGGTGCCACCATTCCCTGGATTCAGAGATTTAAAATCTTATCCAATCAATGAAATAAAATACTGAACAAAAAAAAGAAGTAATTTACAAGTGATATCACGTCATTTTATCATGATCACCATACTACATTACAGAAATCTCCAGTTATCCAGGTAGAGGTTACTTATCAAACTAGCTTGTTGAACATATTCACGAGTTATTCAAATAGTATTAGAGAAAACTGAAATCTAACTAAGGAATTTGTTTACAGCTGAAAGAGGAAAATGCTTCAGAAAGGCAAAATGTTGTTTATAAAAAGAAAAGTATCCTTTTGCAAGATATTCTTTTCCTCTTGAAGGAATGAAAATATCGCAGTGAAATGGCAAATACTAGTAAACCACCAGTGCTAAGTGACTTTTGTATGATTTCTTAACAGCAGCCAACATTCAATACCAGAGGCAAGCTCAGATTTCAAAGAATAAAATGTTCTGCACAGAGAGAAGAGAGGGTTTTGCAGGACAAGCACAGCAGAGGAGTATCATTACCAATGCATCTTATTCTGCGCTTATTCAACCCGTGTGGGTGTGCCTTCTACATAACCATCTGATGTGTGATCTTACAGTTACATTTCCAATGCCAAAATCAGTAACAAAAGCCTCTTAAATTGACTCATTCTTTTAGAGCAAAAGTAGGTTTTAAGTAATGATGCTGAATATAGTATATGCAAATACATGTACCAGCTTATTTCAGCCATTCTTATTCATTATTCTGATGAAGCTTTTAGTAAAATTTCAAATAGTTTAATGAAAAAACATAATATGTTAAATTATTAATAATTCATGATAATATTTTTCCCTGTGATTGCACAACCCAGTCACATATCGAAATAGTCAGATACTTGTCTAGGTTAAGAGACCCACTGTGATTTTATTCATCTTTCCAGATAGCTCTGCGTACAATGTTCCACACTTGCTAAAGCTTAACAATGGTAGATTGCTTAATTGATTTATCAAATCAAAATAATTCCCTCCATAAAATTTATGTCTGATTTTCTTCCTTAGTTTTCCTTCTTGGAGGAGTTTATCATAGATCTACAGAAGTTAAAAACAGCTTGCACTGCATGTAACCTTTTCAAAACCACAGACACAAACATCCACATGGGGCCGGATCAAAAAATTCTCTGTAGTCCAGTATCCCACCCTCCCACGTAATTCCAAGAGGTTGCCTAAGGAAGAGTAAAAATAGAGCAGGCAAGATGCTTCTCCCTCATGGACTTCGCAAGATAGATGTGGTTCCCCATTCTAAGTTACTCTTAAAAGATTTGCCTTCTTTGAACTTCTCCAGTACCACTTGAACGCAAATAAACTTCATCATCCACATTATCTATTGGCAAGGAAGCCCTATTGCCCCTTCATTTGGTTCATTGATTAGTCATATAACATGGGATGTAGTGACTAGTTGAATCACTTGTCCATGCCATCTGCTGGGGGTTTTCTGTTTATTTGTTTGTTTTAAGTTTGCTACTTTGTGCAGCTCTATCCTTTATCCATCATTCGCTTTCAGGCTCAGGACTCTCAGCGTGTTGAACTAAATACACAGCAGAAGCTATTCCTACATTTGGTCAGAGAAATGCCATGAGGATGAAGATATTCCAGTTCCATAGGTCTGAATTTGGGGAAGTGAAGTGAGAGAGTGAGAAAAAGGAAACTGATCAAAGTCCAAAGCTTCATATGGTATTACAACACCAGAAAATTCCAGATTAACCACAGCAGCATAGCGATGTGCCATTTTTTTCCTATTCCTAATACTTGTTTCTGGATAGGTTTCTGGGGGGATGGGCTTGTTGGTCTTTTGGGGGGGTTGGTTTTTTGGTTGGTTGGTTGGTTTTTTGGTTTGTTTGGTTTTTTGTTTGAGGTTTTGGGTTTTTTGTTTGGTTGGTTGTTGGTTTGGGTTTTTTGACTGGCACTGAACACTGAATAGATACCTTTACGAAACTCTTACAAAACTCCTGACCTCATTATCTCAGGCCTGAGCAGCATCTGCTATTCCAGAACTCATCATTTTGTGTATAAAACTGGAATTGTTCTGATTTTCCTGTTCTCATTTAAGCAACCAAAGTTTTCTTCTATTTTATACATATTCTGAAAAAAAAGTTAACCTGAAAAAACAATTCAAAGCTGTTTACTGTAGTATTCAACACTGGCAAATTTGGAGAAATTAGGATTAGGGTTTGGAATTGTACAGTAATTCCCTACTGCACAGATCTGTGTTGAAAATACATCACATCTTCAAGTCAACCCATACATAAATATACTGTGCCTTCTGTTAACTCAGGCATTTTTAGCTAGTGCTTTACCAAGTACATCCCTCACCCCAGAAAATTATCCCAGTTGAGGGTATCTTAACAAACATCAGGTCACAGAGTTAAAAAGAATACATTACCACATCATAAATCTGACAAGCGTATTTCAGTGGTTATTCACAGGGAACAAGTGGCTGTCTGTAATTTAATAGCCTTTGCAAAAGCAGAAGTATTTTGAACTTAGACTCCCTTTCCCCACCCCAGTTAAATATTTTATCATATACTGCATTGGAATCCACGTCAGTTGATGCATATCTGTACAAACTGGGTTCAAAGGTGTGTATGTGTTTACACTTACAGGACATTTTTTTCTAGAAGGTAAAGGAAAGAAGAAATATCACCTGCATTAGTCAACCTTCTTACTCCAGTTTAAGCATTCAGTTACAGCAGCTTTCAAAATTTTCGTTTCTGAGTCAGTTTCTGATACTGTGCTCCCTCCCCAAGCAGACAGGAATGCAGGCAGGGGATACATACGTCAGAGGGCAGGGCTGTGGGGAGGACTGGCTCTGCAGGAACTTCATATGACATTCAGCAAGGACAAAGACCAAGTCCTGCTCCTGGGACGAACCTAACTCTTGCGACTGCAGAGTGGGGCAGGGAGTCGGGCCTAGAGGTCCTTCTGGGCCGAACGCCAGCCAGCAGCGAACACTGGCAACACTGGTTACCAGCACCCAGGGCTGTACGAAACGGTACGTGGCCATACAAAATGGAGTGTGGCCAGAAGGCTAACAGATCTAATCATTCTCCCTTTCCTCAGCACTTATTATGCACTTATTATTATGTCTATAATGGTGCTGTTCCCAGTTTGGCATCCTGCAGTACAGGAAAGACACTGATAAAGCAGAGCAAGCTGAGTGAAGATCACCATAATGGTCAGGGCTGGAGATCCTGAGCTTGATCCTCCAGCTTGTTCAGTCTGGAGAACAGTCCTCCAGTCGGGTTTTCTTTTGTTGTTGTTGTTGTTGGCTTTTTTTTTTTCCCTTTTGTTTCTTAAAGACAACAGATCTCTATAATTTAAAAGAAACATGAAGAGATCATGCCTTTGTGTGGTTAAGCTTGGCTGCTATCTAGCACTCTTCATTTCCACCTCTCCGCCCCTTCTTATCTAACCATGTGGTGAGACATTATTTCATTTAGCTGGTTTCAGTGACAACATGAAAACAACCCTGCAGTCCTCTGGAAATGCGCTTTATAAGAATATTTGAATTCGTTATTGCATTACCAATTGCTTTTTGTAGTATTCACAGTATAAAATCCGTTAATGGCACTTTTACTATAAGTAGTAATTAATTAAGCAGTAATAATACTTTGAATTGAAACCTCTGAAAGCTCATGAATAAAAATGGCCAAAAGTAGGGTTATGTATGAAGTAGGATCGAGAAGTGTTAATATGCTGTTCAGCTTTACTTTCTCTATTTACAGAGTATGGTTAATTGGCAAACTTCTGTATCCATGGAAAACTTCAAGAAGTCAGCTTCCCCCACTATTTAAATATAGAAGCTCTTCCTGTTGAGTTGTCTGCAGAAAAACTAACTGCTCTTCAGCAATTTAGCAGTAAAATACAATTAAAAATAATAAAATAGTAAATTTGCATATATGTTTCTGTTTAATTGATATTAACTAACACAAGCTTATCCTTTTTATAAGTCCTTCAGCTTCCAACATCAGACACAGAAATTTTTCTGTATGGAAGAAAAAAAGAATTACCACCAAAAAATGTGGATTTTTTGTTTACCTTCTTTGGTAGCTCACTGCTACTCATCCAAAATCCTTTCCTCTCTCTCCTGCATTGTTTTATAAACTACATTTTATCCTGGTATGTTATGGGATTAAAAGGAATACAGGTGCCTAAGGTTTAGATGGATTCCCATGGGAATCCTGAAAGGTTAGAGAAACTTCTCTTAACACAAATGGTGAAAAATTATTGTAAAGGCTTTTAGTAATAATGTACCCCCTACTCCAAAAAAAAAGTTACCCCAGAGATACTTTTAAAATGTAATAGGATCAAAAACGAGGACTTTAAACAAACCAACACCACTCAGCAGAAAGCGACAGTAATCTAGTAACAGTATATGAATTCCAATATAAGGCTATGAATCTATGCCATTAGAGATACCTGAATTGCTTTCAATACAACTAACACACAATAAATGTATTTTTTTTTCCAAATTTGTTCAGACTCCTCCTGTATACTTCTAGGTACAGGTATAGAACTGCAGAGTTTTTCATTCTTACAGCAGAATCATCTTCACAAAATAGATAAATGGTAAAATCAAACACTATCAAAAGTATAATCTCATAAAGGAAGTATAAATTATTAACTGTTAAATTACTCAGCAGCAAAAATGATATATCTCAAACATTTTTCATAATGGTCAGAAAATTCACAGATAAAACAGAAAGGTTAAATAGCACCACACCCAACACTTTTATAGACTCTACACTGAAGAGGCGGACATAAATTTCTAGCAGGTATAGTCCAAAGTCTGGAACATATTTTATTGCCTACAACGGTTTTACTGGAGTGATTTACAGCTTATGTAGATTAATAACATGAGCATGAATATTTTACACTTAAGCACAACAGTTTCACTAGACTGATACAATACACTCTTTTCATTTTCTTTATTTCTGCATATTGTTCTAAGTATTAATAAATGTTAAACTTGTGAAATGAATGATCTTGAAATTAGTTATATAATAAACAAAATAAATATAGAAATTTCAACGTTTAGAATACGTCTATCCCCAGGAAGTTAATATATTTCTATGACAATGCCCACAGCAAAAAGAGAATTTACACACAAAGTTGTAGGAACATTTCTAGAGTCATTCTGAAATGAGGGTGCTGCACTTTTCCATTTCAAAGGAACTGTCACTAGGAAACTCAGTTACCACAATAAAGGCCTATTACAACCACATGTGTAAAAAATGTTATTTCCCTGAATATAAATGGAGAAACAGCAGCATTCATTGTTCTAAATAAGTTTTGGTTAAATGGTTTGCATTTCAACTTTCAAGACCCACAAAAAGTTGTCTTTTATTCCTTTCATCTCAACTTGAATTGAAAGATAGTTTCTAAAATGCCCAAGCCTTTGTGATGATTGACTCTTCAGTCACATAGGTATAAGTTGGAGAATTGACACAGGTACAATTTTTGGGCTAACTGTTATTTTACTTCTTGCACTGAAGCACTTGGCTTTCATCCAACTTTCCATCCAACACACAACTTTCTATTCTACACAAAATAAAAAGGCAGGAAAGGGTGGTTCTAGGTTGTGTGTTTAGTGTTTTGGTTGTTTTTTTTTACTTTGAAGCCAAATTAGAACTAAGTTTTTCAGCTCATTAAAATGTATGTTTCTTGGAAAAATCAGCACAGTAAATTCAGATTCAGCTCCATTATGCACTCTTATTATAAGCATTAAATTCTTGAGAAAAAAATATTTCAAGATGGTATAGTAATTCCAGAAACATATTAGATATGGAAGAAGACCTAAGTATGAATTCAGTACTATCAACAGCAAACACCAGCTCTGAGCTACCCACAAACTGACTTGCATTCTCTCTCCCTTCATTGCTGGGGGATTTTTTGTTGTGGTTTTGTTTTTTTTTTTTTTTGTTGCTATTGTTCTTGGGGTGGGGTTTTTTGTTTGTTTTTCAGTATGCATTTTCAAGGTTTTTGATGATGTTTCTTTTGAGCAATTTATGGTAGCTCTTCCTGAAGGACAAAATAGGATATGAGTCCCAAAACAGTGTCTCATCATCACATCTCAAGCTTTCAGGTAGCTCACCAGCCAGACAGTTTAAAAAACTGAGTGATACTGGTAGAGCAACTCTAAAAAAGTCCTCTCCAAAATACAAATTTCTAAGGCCACTGATGACAGTTCTCCACTCAAAAAGACCATATTTCAGGGATTTCTATGCAGATTGCTTTCTTCAGTGGTCTACCTGACATTGCTAACGTTCATTCCATAGAACAGAAATTTCACTTCGCCTTTGTTGACTCCGCAAAAGAAAGTACCCTGAGCAGGAAACACAAGTGGAATCAGGAAACACAGCATACTCCCCAGGACTAGACAGGAAGAAAATTCAAGTCACAAGAAACATCAACTTCTGTTTAAAAAAAAAAATTTCTAATGAAAACTAATATCTACTATAGAGTGAAATAGTGCTCTTGGGTGTTACCTACCACAAGAACAGGAATTTGCTAAGGGACTGAGCTTAGCACTGGAAGGAGTTACACCTGCATTCAACTCCTCTCTGCTACTTCTTCACTCTTACTTTTAGGAATCCTATTAGACCCGCACATTTAGTGGTTGGCCCAAAAGGACAAGAGAAGCAATTTCATCACTGAAAGAAGGCACTGGTGGTATTGTAATTCAAATTATAGGATAAAGAAGATAGGTGCTAGAGGATGCTTTGTGTTTGGCTTAACTCACTGCTAGAAGGCTTCCCTCCTGACAACCCCTAAAAGGAGAGAGTTGCTTAGTAAGAGATAAGAGTTGGGATGTACAAGGTAGTGAGATTCTGTATGTATGCTTAAAATAGTTAATGTTGTTATACTAGTTAACCCTTATATAATCAGAAGAACACTCGATGAAGGGTATCCTTCTCCAAATGGATCAAGAGATGCAGAATATGTGCTTAAAGTCACATCACACAGCAACAATTTCATTTTTTTCAGGCTTTACTTTGAAAGCATCATTCTCTGAACAACTTTTTTTGGTGGTATTTCAAATTCAGAAAGTATTCTCTCTCAACTGAAATAGAGAGCGTGTCTCAAAAACTCAGCTGAAATGCAGGAACACAAGGATGAACACAGCATATAACAGTTGTCACTTCTCTCCAGTTGGCTTTAGTTATGTAGAGCTTTATGCTACAGAAAGCACAGCATTCAAATTTTTCCAGGATTGCTTTTTGCTTTAGGAAATCGGGAAAAAAAATTGTGCTAAAGAAACATTAAATGGATAAGTTAAAAAGTACCCAAAGTTTTGAAATGCCAGCGCCAGTCAGAGCTCTGTTATTTCATCTCATGTAGGCACTTAATCTCATTTCAGCAAGACTTCTCCAACAGGATTTTCTGTTTACTTTATATGATTTACACTTTATTTAGTGTGCAAGACTGATAATGAATATCTGAAAAAGTACAGAGCAGCAAAAAGATGAAGGTCTTATAAAAATACTAAGTTCTGCAAGGTGATGAGATACTTCCAGCTATCTTTGGGAACAATCACAGAATGGTTTGGGTTGGAAGGGACCTTAAAGATCATCTAGTTCCAACCCCTCTGCCACAGGCAGGTACACCTTCCACTACACCAGGTTGCTCAAAGCCCCATTCAATCTGGCCTTAAACACTTCCAGGGATGGAGCATCCACAGCTTCTCTGAGAATCCTGTTCCAGTATCTCACCACCCTCACAGGAAGAATTTCTTCCCACTATCTAAATGCAAACCTACCCTCTTTCAGTTTAAAGCCATTACTTCTTGTCCTGTCCTATGCAGCCTTGTGAAAAATCCCTCTCCATCTTTCTTTTAGGCCCCTTTTAGGTACTGGAAGGCTGCCGTAAGGTCTCCCTGGGGCCTTCTCTTCTCCAGGATGAACAACCCTAACTCTCTCAACCTGTCTTCATATGAGAAGTGCTCCAGCCCTCTGATCATCTTCTATGGACTCGCTCCAGCAGGTTCACATCCTTCTTATGTTGGGGGCCTCAGAGCTGGACACAGTACTCCAGATGGGGTCTCAGTTTTTAGTTTCATTCAAGGCATACTCTAAATATAACCCTGTAGCAATAATATTAATGGAAGCCAAGTATTTTAATTTGCTCTTTTATTGAAGAATGAAATCAGTATGATAAAACTTCAACGTTAGAACTCAGAGGCTGTGTACCTTTAAAAAAAGTTTGCTATTTAGGATTTTGCAGTGAATTGTTTCTTGGGGGGGAGTTGGGTGTTTGTTTTGATTTTTGGGATTTCTTTTTTTTTTCTTAGTTTAATATTCTAATCTGTTAACCCACCATTGTTTGGATTTATTATTAGATTTTAATGAGATTCTTTAACTAGATACCTCATTTTACAGAATTATAATTTTTTTTCAGGTAGAATAATTAATTTGCTTGAAAGAAAAGACAAATTTGAGTTTACACTCTCAGTCTGATTGTTCAGGCTGTCTCCTTTAAAACTGATAACTGGGATAACAAACTCCATCAGAATTAAGTTTGGTGTCTGTCTATGAGAACTCTCATAGACTCCATGGTATGATTTTACTAATAACTCTTCCACAGCTGGGAACAACTGGGTGTGTCACCCCTAAAGAACTGGGTAAGGAAGTGCTTAACGTTTTTAAATAGTAACCATGCTGACAACTGAGAGTCAAGTCACTAAGCTCATATTACATCCTTACTTTGACAGAACTAAAAAAGAATCAAATTAAGTATTAAGACAATCTTGCATTAGTACAAATAAAAATAAACTCAAAGTTCTGGGTTTTAAACTAACATCTGCTCCAATTAGAAATAATAAAATCCTAGAGTAATAAAAAAATAAAAATCAAATATACTGAAAGAACTGAAGATGGACACATATGCACCTACACAAATAACTAGACACTGAACAAGATGATATGCATATGACTGCTGGACATGGTATGTGAGGAGTAAGTCCATCTGGATGATTTTTCTTGAAACACATGACATATCACTGTAGTATACCATTGAGCAATGACTTCTGCAGATTTACAGAAAGACTGAACTATAAATCTCAGACATTAATACCCATTCCCATTTTCACTTGCAGAAAAAATCCTTCCATGCCAGTATACTTTTTCCACATCACCCAACGACTAATCTTGCTGAGCTGGCAAAGTATAAAGTTTGCAAGGCTTGGAGCAGCAACCAGTAATTTTAGACAGCCCTCTTCACACAAACTTCTAAACAATAAAATTTTAAGGAGCTTTTCCTTTGCAAAAAAGATAATCACATAATCACTTGGAACTGAGAGTCTGGGTATATAAGAGGATTCTTACTTCTCCTATCCCAGATTACTTCCAGTAATTATAGAGGAGGGGTTTTCATCATAGCTATGCATCATCTCAGTTGCAATAGAAAACAAAATGCAACTGAAAGTTGTAGCCTCCTTACCAGATAGACAGATTATTTTCTTAGAACAGATTCTGTTCACGAGGAACAGTGGGTCTTTACCCTAACTCAGATGTCACAAGAACACTTCATCACATACAAATAAAGAGTTTGGTATCTCTGAGTGGCTTTGTGATGTTGTTGATTAGATGGGAGTGCTATCAGCAAAGCACATTCAGAAATAAAGGACAAAATAACTTTTCCTGCTGGAAAGGGAACATGTCCAGGTTGGACAGGATGGCAGTCTGAGATGCCAACAGCCTGAGGGTGTATGAGTGAGTTCCCACAAGGTAAAATGAGGAGATACCACACTTAACTGCCAGGCAGCAGAGACAGGAGAAGCAGATGGGACACCTCTTCACAGAGATCATCCCCCTCAAAAGGTAGGTGTTCCTCCTGGGGACCTTCCCACCATCAGAGGTGCCTGATCAACTAAAAAAGTCTACAGAAGGCAAAGTGCAACATGGACAGAGATGCAACCTCCCAGCCAGTGTGAGAGACTGTTTTTCCTCTGATGTAAGATGACAACTCTCATGTCATCCTTAGAAACAGAAGTGGACCCACCCTTTTAATGGCACCCTCCTCTTATCTATTTTCCACATCTAAAGCAAATCAGGCACCTTGTCATGCCTGACAGTACATACATGTATCCTACCAGTGCTCTGCTCTCTGCCATACCACTCTGTGAAGCTGACTTTTTTAAGCAGCAGTTTATTTAATCTATTTTGGGTAGATAAAAAGCATATGCTAATGGTGGCATAAGAGCAGAACACAGCAGTCCTGCTGAGGTATCAAAATACACACTGCTTCAAGCACACATTAATGTTACCCCATACAACATATTGCAGTTGGTTTAAGATGTGGGCAGTCAGCCTCAGGTAATGGCAGCAAAATGAATTTGCTTAGGAATGTCAAAAAGCCAGAAGATACATGCAGTCTTTTATAAAAGCAGATAAAAAGTTTTCCTTCTTTGTGAGAAGGAATTATTTATTTCTAATTGTGAAACTAGAGTTAACAGAGGAAAACACAAAAGCAAGACATGAAATAGTACCCCTTTTCTGAGCCCTAGCATCCTTCAAGTTTTGAAGACATTTGTAATTCAGCTTGAATGTATGAAATTATTTATTTCTATTAAATAATAAAAGGACACATCAGACAAAATTCCTGATCAGAGAGCATTTCTCTCTTGATAATCCTGAAAGATTATCAAGAAATAAAATCCTCTGAAAATCCTCTGAAGACTAACTTGTCCTCTGGGTAACCAAATTATTTCTATAATTAACTTTCCACTGGACGAAGTTATCCTCATCTAACTTATTTCCTTCACTTCTTCGAATAAAATTTCCCTCCCGTCCCTCTTCAACCTCCTAAACATATCAAAAAGTGCTAGTACAGTTAGAGTACCATTTTACAGCTTGCTCAGATACAGAAGGTTTAAATTACTCTGTAAGCATTTTATACACACTGTGGGACTGTCATATGATACATAATGTGTGGAGAATCAAACTTACACTGAAATAAATTAAAAGAGCATGGTTATATGGCTGGCAGCTCTTTCAATGCTAACCCAGACCCCCCGCATTGCTGCCCATAAGAAGTACTCAATAGTTAAATCTGCTTTTTTGAAAAGCACTAATTAGACCATTGCTGAATAGATATGATGTAAAACCTCTTTAGCTTCATGACAACTTCAAATTCCAGCCTTACTCTCTGCTCACAGAGCTGGGAAGGGAACTGGCGGTGCTGAAAGGACCCAAAAAAACCTCAGTTACAGATACACTGGATGAATTTCATGGCTGACCTCACTTGGGTGCCGTGGTTTAACATAGGGACAAGTTGGACAACATAACTTGCACAACAGTTTGCTAGCTCGACCTCCCCAAAGTTTCAGTTTGTCGCTATTGACACTGTTGGAAGACCAACTCCTGACCGCCTTCAACTCTTCCCAGCTCTACCCTCAGAGCAAACCTCCACCAAAATAACTTTAGCAAGGGCTTTGTGGATAATTTAAGCATGGCAGAGGTTACCAACCCTCCGGCTTCTGGCATGACGTGGGGAACGAGCAGAGAGAATACCAACATCCTGGAAAGGTGCCAAGTCCCTAAACACCAGATTAGTGAGAAATTACATTTCGGGTATGACTCAAAGATTGGAAAACACATTGCCATATCAAGTATCAGACCTCAAAACAGTATGAATTTTCATTCTGAAACCAGGGAGAGAGCATGTCAACATTCTACCACCCGATCCACCTACAAGAGATTTCTTTCTAATTAAAGCTGTTACATGTCATTTCACAGTATTTTTTTACCTTGTATTTACAGAAGGATTACTGTCTGTTCCTCTTTAATAAAACTGGTAATTTAAGTCAGGGATCAATACTTAACATTTAACCTGACAGGTTTCCAGCAAAACTCACTAAAGCTTTTATTTTTATTTTTTTTTTTGAGACAATAAATTCAGCCTTTATACCAACATAATAAAAACAGTTCATACTGTAACAAAGCTAGATGTCCCAGGATGATTTTTGCCACAACACATTTATCTTAAAACACCTGTCTATATAGTAAAATTCCACCTTAATCTCTCAGAAACTGGTAATAAAATTCTTATTAGGAGACACAGCAGTCCTGAAATATGAGAATCCACTAATTATATTTCAGAACCAAACCACTGCTATTTCACAGAAAAACTCTTCTCCGTAAACATGACAGTTAGCCTGTGTGCAATTCAGTACTTAGTTTCTACGCACACACGCACATCCCCCTTGACACAGGACACGGCATATGGTGACAAACATCTGATTAATACGTGGAGTGAAAAGACCAGCGATCCTTTAGGAACACCGTACCTAACCCCAAATCCATATGGATAAGTATCAGAAGTACCACCTCAGCCTGTCAGACTTTACATCCGTAATCACAAAACATAAAGATAAGTGATGTTTTCCATATCATTTAACAGTTAATTTTGCTCCAAGTCTAAAATAACCTGAACAGTTTCCATCTCATATTAAATGTTGTAAATATTCATTAATAACTAGTTTGCTTCTAAGGTAAGTATTATAATAATACTTCATTTTTTAAATAACACTTTTGCAAGTCTTATCTACTAGTGTTAACAAGGCTTAAACCCTCACCACAGTACTCAGAACTGCTCATACCAGATTAAAAGAAGAATTTTCCATAGGCAAATTAAAAAAAAAAAAAAGACCATGAAAGACCTTAGAGGGAGAAGGGAAAGGAGAAAATAAAACCACAAAACTCACTTGACTGTAACTCGATTGGACAAATCCTGAAGATCTCCTGGGTGAAAAAGCTGAGCTTCTTTCAGTCCAATATTTTCGCACGCCTTCAGAAAAACATTTATATTATCCTGAAAAGAGAAGTAGAAAGCAGTTGCTTAGTTAAAAGCACTAAGCAGGTTTTGCAAGATGATTAGTGCGAGCCTTTAAATGTCAAAGTCCAGCTCACGTAAATAATACTGAAAAAGCAATCTTCTGGATCATAAACGCTGGTCGTTTCACAGACACACAGGCAGGCTGGGCTGCGATCTCGGGGACTGAGGGGTATGTTAAAGATTACCTGGCATAAGGCAGTGGTGAGCCAGTAGGCAGCAATCTCCACTTTGATGTCAGCTCTGCTCAGCAAACAAACGCCCTCTTCCTAGCTTTGCACGACAAGCCTCACCTCTTGCCTTTAAAAATAACTCCAGCTACTGACATTCACCACCCAGAAACTCTTGGCAGGGAAGGGAGAAGAGGAGGGACATGCCGTTTCTATGCTCACAGACTGATGAGGGAACACTGCACCTGGAGTCTGGGTTTGGTTGCTGAGCAAAGCTCCAGAGAGACAGAAACCAAACTGTATTCAGGACTGCTGCTGCTTTACTTGAGGGGTTTTTTCTCTCCTTGGAGTTCCTCCCCTTCCCGCCCTCCCCTCCCACCCCCACTCTCCCCGGCCCCAACCTCACACCAGTCTATAACAAAATATAGGTGCAGCACCCACTCCCTGCACCTGCTCTAGGATCAACTGACTCACAAGGGAAATGTTAAAAAAGAATTATTCCAACGATATATATAGATATTATACAACTTGTGTTCCCTTTCCACTTCATAAACAATAGGCAATAAGCAAGAAATTCCTTCTCGTTAAGGCAGAATGCTATCAACAACAAAAGAATGTGCCCTCTTGCGCACTTGCTCCCTTCAGCTGGAAGCCAAAGGAAAAGGTACACAAAGTTATTTAATTCATAAACTGTGCACAGCCCTGCCATTAAGGGTTTGTAAGTCAAGGTAGTGGTATCAGAGTTTCACAGTGTGGAAAAGCTCTGCTTTAAGAATTTAATACACTTTAAACTTTTTTTTTTTTGACACAATCACAAGATGTAACAATTATTCCTTCATTAGGTATTTATTTAAAAAAAAAAAAATCTACAAAGAAAACAAGAGTTGCTTCTAATAGAGACTTCAGAAAGTAAACCAAACCTAAGAATCCCCACAACCTTCTGTTTTGAAGGTCCCTGGGATTCTAGTATTCCTTATCAGTCTGTAAACAAGGCTTCATTCAAGGAAAATATTTGAACAAGCTATTCCCCATGCAGGTTGCGGGCTCTGTGTTACCACATCTGAAAGATCCCAAGTATCTCACAGCATGAAGGTTATGCCCCAAAGCCTGATGCGCGATGTGCCATGGTGGGGGCTGCTCTGCTGCAGGGGGATGCAACACTATGACAATGATGGGACACATGATGTGGTGGTAGGTGAGAGGAGGGGGCTGGAAAGGATGGAGGACAGGCAACCTCACCTCTGCCTGTGCACTAGGACCTGCAGTGCCCAGAGGGCTGCCTGCACGTGTGGGCAAGGTAGCATTTCATGTTGTGGGGTGCAGCCTCAGAAGGGGCATTTACTTTTCCTTTCCATGCAATGCCCCTTTTCTCCTTTTCATGCCACATGGGGAAAGCTGGCGAGATGTGTCAACTTTATTCCCCTAATATTTGAGTGTCATATTAGTACCAAAACCCCAAGGACTTGAAAAGGCATCATTTCGTCTGCATGGAAGAGGTCACAGGCTACAGTTCCAGTACAAGAAGAGAAACTATTTATTAAACAACAGCTATTAGGTCAGTGTTAAGGGATCTAGGGAGTCCAAGAAACTGGTAGGTAAGGCACAAGAAGAAAGCAGCACAGCAGAAGGAATGAACAGCTGCAAGGCAATGAACTGAAGTGACACCAACACCAGTGAAGGCAACATGGTCTGATTGGTCTGACCTGTAGCCAAAACTCAGAGCAAACTCCCAAACCAATGGGTTATGTCAACTAGTTAAGTGCAGAAAATGAGCATATTGTGCAGGTAAACAAGGAAGAAGAGTCAGATTTAGAGAAATAGATGCTGCCTACACCCTGAGAGCAATGAAAACAAAGCAGAGGAGATGCTCATCAGTGGATGCTTGTTGGCACATGAGAGAATTAATTTTGAAGGTGTCTCAGCAACTAAACCTATCAACATCAACCTCCTGATAAATCACACAGCCTGAGAACATCATCGCTGAGAGGAGTCAAGACCTTCAGAAATGGGGCCAGAGGCAGGGGGAGATAACATGGGAGGCAGAACACAGCTAGTCACGGCACTCACATGCAGGATAAAACATGGTTCAGAATCTCCCTTCCACCAGCTCCCAAGTCAGAAATTTGATCACACCTGCCATCTTGTAAGTTAGTGCCCCAACACCAGCTCTGCTCCAGTCAGAGCCTGGAAATGACCCTCAGAGCATAAAGAGATGACACACAAGTGGCTATTGCTCAGGTTTGGATATTGACACAAAAAGGTATTGTTTAAACAGATCAGCACTTCTAAATACCATCCTTGCCAAGTTATTCTTGACTGTCCCTAATCATTGTAGTAAATCAGCAAAGCTACAGGTCTCAAAATAGCTAGCAGCCATTTTAAACTCTACCAGAATAATGAATGTGAAGATGAATCTTAAATAGCACCACAGAAATAAGTAGAAAGAAATGACAAGTTATCAACCTTACAATTAGATATGTCATTAGAAATGCAAACAGGAACATTTTTCAGTGATTAATGCACTCAAATATAGAAGCCATTACACTATGCCTTTTACCAATGCAACTGTACTTTAATGACATTAATGGTCACTACCGTTTCAGCTTCAAAGGGTATACTGCAATCCAAACCTCACCACACTTAACAAAAATGGTTCTTTTTTAAACATTCAGAACTCAAAAGCCTGGAGAAGCACAATACACCAGAGCTATCTTCAGGTGCTGAAAGTCATCAAAGTGATGTGCTTGAGGAAGAAAGATTCATACTTGTGTCCAGCACTCTCCTCTGTCACCAAGGTATTCCCAGTCTCTATGAGTGAGGGCAGACCATTTAAATTTAAGACAGATTCAAATTAGCAGAGTTGCAAAGAAAAAGGATTATGATGATGAGGGAAGACAAGGGACTTAATACAATGAAAAACTGGAGAATTTGATTCCATTATACCAATACAATGGAGCACAAGAGGCAATACTGGTGTCACCTATCAGCACAAGAAAAGCAAAACCAGAAGGGGAGAGAAGAGCTATCCAGTCCAAAAGCAATGATTCATCATCAAGCAGATCAAGTATATTTTTGAAGAAAGCATAAGGTTCTGACCATTAATAGAGAAAGCTCCTGAACTAACAGGGATAAAATCATTTAGTTCATTTTTGTTCATGTTATTAACAGAGCTTGATCTGTGCATTTCCGTGAGCATCTGAAGTTGGCATAAGCGTCGTAGAATTACAGGTTTTACATCACAACAAAAATAAAGCCTGAAGTCTAAACCACAAAATTCAACTGTAATTCATTTCTGGTATGCTATTAATACTTCTAAGTGTTTTAGTGAGAGGGGGTGGGGGAGGTTGGAATGAGACTGTGGGAAGGGCTGTTTTTTCCCCCAAACGGTGTGCATGATGAAACAGCAGAGCATTTCAGATGTTCCCAGCACAACTTGAGTTTCCCACATGCTCTACAGACTTATAATAAATGCACCACATAGAACACTGACTAGGTAGAACGATTACCGCTCAGTATCTCATTTTTGCCTCAAACTTCAAAGTGAACCACACCCAAAAGCTCTGCAAAGTCGTAATACGGGAGACGGAGCTGCCAGTGGGAAGCAGGTCATCCACGAGCAGGCATTTAAATACTGCTGTTTGGGGAGATGACAAACAATACTGCACACTTTCAGCTGTGCGCCTGCCTTTCTGGTCCCCATGGGGCATCACCAGGCACAAAACCTTCTCTCTGCCCATTTCTAAAGCATCTCCCTCTAACCAATGCTGAGAAGGAGCCAAGATGTCATGTCAATATTGAAAATGAGACTGTGGTCCACATCCTCCTTCCAGTGTCCTAGTAGAGCAGGTGCCTTTCTCACTTGTGCAACCTCATGGACATGAGGAGAGGAAAGAGCAAAGGCTTTCCTGTCCATCCTTGCTGGTCCTCAGTGCTGCTTCTGCTTCTAGGCAGGGGGCTAGGGGGTTGCACCAGAGCTCTGCGCCTCCAGCAGGTGAATGGGATGGGAAGAGCAGAGCTGCCATTGAAGGGTCTTCATTCCTATCACTACCCTCCAGACTTCAAAGAAGAAAGAAGCCAGTCACTGTATGGGAATACACAAGAATATAGACACCTTCCTTTAAAAAATAACAATTTTTAAAGAGTAAAAATCAAGGCAGGGGTATTTTTTCTGTGTTGTGCCTGTAATCAGCTCCTAATGTATGTCACTGTGGCAAGAACTTGAAAAGGAAGACAGAGCACTGGTGAGGTGCTGGTGGTGGGGAAGTACATAGGTTCCTCAACACCTAGAAAAACAGAGGAAAAAGAGCGCTTCTAAAATGCAGAAAAAAAGAATTAACATAAGAACAGGAAAGTGAGAGAAAAGAAAAAAGCAAATATGCAAAAAGGATCAAAAAAGAGTTGACCTTAAGTAAGGGACAAAAAAAATCAAAACCACCAACCTGAGAAGGGACATACAGTGTGTAAAACAGAAAAAGAATTTTAAAAATGTCCAATGTGAAAGAGCATGAAATAAAAGGTAATTAAAAGAGATTTCCACATAAATACCATCTTATTTTGACTACTTACATGCAGCACAACATCACACCAAATTCGGCTTGTGTATTTGAGCTGCAATTTTATTAAAAATAAATCCTTCATTTGCATGATTATCCGTGTGAGACAGGAATATTAATTTAAACAAGTGTGTAAATACATTTGCTTTCTTTAGGGTGCAGTCATGCTGTGTGGTAAGCCTGTCTTCTTCCTAGTTAACTGTTTCTCTGAAGCCCTACATAAGCACCAAAGCGCAGCATCTCGTAGGCATACAAGTTATGGCACATCTTTCAAGTCGCTTGGCAACTAGGTGAAAAACAGTTTGATTAATATGGTGTTTTTCTGTTTTTCCTGGTTGCATTGGTCAACAGATGAAGACAGTCCTCCAGGTTGTCTCCCATTCTGATGCAAATACTCGCTATTTCAGTCAAAGCCCTTATTTCTACTACACTGCTATTCAAGCTCTAGGATGGTGTGTTTTTTTCTTGGGGGAGAGGATAAGGGGTGGGTTTTGCAGGGGGGAGGGAGGGGGCCTGGATTTTAAGGTTTGTGTTTTTTTCCCACAGTATGAAGGGGATGGCACCCTATGCCTGCAGGACTATGAAGCACATTTGCATGAAAGTATTACAGCATCATCCAGACCACGACTTGGTGCAAAAAGTTGTTTTCAATTTCCAGGCTTTGGAAAAAAAAAAAAAAAACCAACAAAAAACCCCCACCAAGTATCTATAGTGCCTAGCAACAAATGCTTTTGACATTTTGAAAGAGAAACTGATGCATTTTTTGGCCACAGAATTCTGAAAATCAACTGAATAGATCATATTTAACAAACATTTTTCTTAGTATTGCATTTATGAAGACTTTTGGAGTCATCTTGAAAGCTTACAGTGTGTCCCTCAGCTCTGTATTCATGACAAACCCTCTTTATTGGCATCCTCATTCCCTTAAGTAAGGGTTATTTCCATTCTAAAAAATTGCTATTTTTTCAAAGTAGAAAATGTTTTTCATAGACACAGCATCATAGTGACCACTCAAGTTGGCTCAAGTCAGTTTAATACAGAATTTAGAGCTACATTTTGCAGCAGCATCACTGCTCAGCTACGCATTGTTTGTATTCACAGGTGGGGTAAAAGGAAAGAAACCTACAGCAGGAGCTAGTTGAACAAGTTAGGTAACTTGCTCTTCCTTGGAGGTACGTTTCGGTCATTAGCTCTGGCTGCACTTGCAGGTGGTGGCAGAAGGGGTGAGAGGATAGGAGGGAATAGGCCTGAACATCAACCATGTGGTATGACCACAGGCCTGGGAGCCAGAAACTCCCCATTACCTCCTTGGCCTTGCATGTCAAGATGCTTGGTGCCCATCACCCACTCATCCCATCTGCAGATTGTGATCCCAGCTCGTACAGCTCTCTGTACTTCTCTAAAGGCTAGCAGGTTCAAAAAACCTTCAACTGAAAGCAGAAGTGGATAGAATACCTAAACTGCTTTTTTCCTCCCTTTTTGGGCCCCAAACTAAAAATAGTAATTAAAACTATCATCCTGCAGACATAATTTGACTTGAAGTGACCTCAGGGCTTCTGTTCAGTAAATTATCCCACCTATAACAGAGTGCACAGAGCACTGTGTTGGCCAAAGATCAGAAACCGTGCTAATTGCTTTGCCACTCCCCTCTGCGCGCCCTTCCTTGTTTTTCCACAATGGGTAAAACAATAAATTACTGTGATCTTTGACACAGGGATTCCCTGCCCTAGCTCTATACATGATTACAGATACTAAATCTTCAGTGATTCATTTCCAGCTTTCCTGTCAAAAAGCAGGTGCTCCTGCTGCGAGAATGAAGGAATGAAACTTTTGCACAAACTTTCCCGTTACCCTGGTGCTGTAAGAATCAATAACTGTAGATCAGCTAGGAAGAGGCACATTCCCCCTCACTATTGCAACTTGAGAGTCTCGGGGTTCAATCATTATGGAAACCACATTTTGAAGCAGTCTTAGGTAAAGAATCATTTTGGTTTTGGACAAAAAGGTCCATCTGTCCCCCAAACCCCAATTCCATCTGCAATGACTGCAGCTGCATGGACCTCTATAAGACGTAGGTTTATATTTAAGGATCTTCCCCAGAATTTTTTACTCAGCTCCTGGCACTGTCCACCACCATGTGTAATTGCCAGCAGAAGACATCTCAGCCCAGCCCACCTCATTACCTGCAACCTCTTGCAGCACTGAGCTCCACAGTTTCTTTGCAACAGGAATAACTGGATTAAGGAAAACACACAACATAAATTAATGTGGGTTGTTGGTTTTTCTTTTTAAACAGGACTTTTGAATTGACAGCTTTTGAGGTGCTTTACACAAGAAAGGGTCAACTGTCCTCAATGACTCAAAAACCCTCCCAGGCCCATATCTCTAACCGTGCTACAGCATAACGTTCACTATGACGTTACAGCCATATATTAAGGCAACAATGTGTACCAAGTGAGTTTTTATTGATAAGAGAGTGATCAGGTTGTAAACCACAGGTGTGTTTCTGGGATGTCACTACTGCCAAATAAGTTCAGTTGCAATGGAGAAGGACAAAAGTGCAGAACATTGGCAGACGTGTCTAGTTAATAGAGTTTACCCACTTGCAGGCATTCTTACTGTAAAGAAAGCACAGCTTTGGAAAGCCAGTATGGAAGAAGCATCCTGGGCTACTTCCTTGTTTAGACAAGCCTTAACTTTCCCACCAGCTAGTTACATTCCAGTCAAAGTCAAGAAAAAAAAACAGAAAAAAAATCAAGTGATGCGCCTTACGCCCCGAACAGTTTATACAAAACAGACTTTGCAAGTGGAGAGTGTTAAATACTCCAGCGCCAAGTCACCCTACTACACAGAACTGGAATGACAGTAATCCACTTAAAGGTGAAACTCCCTTGAAACCTAATGAGTAATAAAAGTAAAGACTTCTTGTTCTTGAAACACAAAGTTTTGGCAGAGCTTGATTTCTTCCTCCACCCCCTTTTTTTAATTTGTATACATACGTTTTTTGTTTTGCTCACAGAGGTTAACAATTCGATATAGATGAAATTCAGTCCCTGTATACACAGGGCTTGAAACAGAGCCTCAGATCCTCAGTTCTAGTAGCCCCTGATTTCTAGCCTATCATTTAGTATTTCAGTCTTCCCAGGAGAAAATTTGGAAGTTTCTTCTAGCTTTGCTTCCTTCAAGAGCCAGACATCTTTTTTCTTAAATCCTAGTACTGTATTTAATCCTTGCTGCCCTACATGGGGTTATCCTATGCTGTGGAGAAGCCTTCCCAGCATCCCCAATCAATAAGTGGGTTTGGAGATGACCTGCCTTGCAGCCCACCTGAACTCCTGCATCAGTGCCAGGTTTTTTCATGTCCTTCTCCATCCTCATGACCTGCAGAAAGCCAGCTTTACTGCCCTGCAGAAAGCAGCAGCTCAGCACCCTGCATTTGGCAGCATTTGGTGTTGGCATCGTACTTAATAGTTCTTTCACATACATCACTGGAGGAGGGTGACTCAGTAGGCACATGGGCGTGGAGGTGTTCAGACAGGCGTTAAAAAATGTGGTATGAGGATTTTGCACCAAAGAGAGGGGTAAATAGCATAGCTGTACAGCTCCACCACTGATAACACAGAAAAAGTTATCACTGCTGCAATTAACATATACTTTCTTTAAAAACTGCCATGAATTTTAAGCACTGCACATTGATAAATATCTGACAAGGGGGGGGGAACGTACTCTAGTGTCCAGCTTACGAAGACTTAACACAAATAAACACTGACTGCCGCAGAAATCTCAAATCTGTACTTCTGTGGCAAAGGCAGGAGAAATCAGATTATGAATGTCACATGTATGAGTTAAGGTGTGTACTTTTTCTACGTGGTTGACTTCTTTTTTCCAGTTCGGAAGGAATGCTTCTTTACAAACACAGAAACAGTCATCAGTTACTTAAGAAAATAAAAATAGCACAGAAATGACAGAGCATACTAGAGACTACAGCTGATTGAGTTGATAAATGGAAATTATTTGCAGTTTATTTGGCAACCATAGTTATGTATTTTGTTAACTGCTGGTAAGTTGAGTCAAAAAGGGTCATACTTTTTCAGAGTTTTGCTTTAGAGCAGGAGGAGGGATGAAAATTTTCCATATTAGAAAGTTGTTGCTGCTAATCATTATTTTACAGTTAGTTGACAATATTTTTAAAATTAATTAATTAATTAGGATTTTGACATATCATCTCAGTAAAACACTGAAAGCAGCAGTTTGGAAGACTTCATCTCATTTAAAGCGTCCCAAAATACTGCTTTTGATTCACAGAGATCAACCAGCACTTACTGTCCCCTGACAAGAGGCCAGGGTGTGTAGCTGAACCATTTCTTGGTGCCTGCACCCATACAATTTCTCCTTACTGATGTCTTCTAGATACATTTCACTTCATCATCACTCACCTAAAATCTGTCAAGTTCAACCCAGAGTCTGGGTTTCATTCTCCCTAATCGATGTCTTGAGCAGCTACTAAAAATGTCACAAAGAGTTTACATCAACCTTCTCTTTCCCCACACCCAACATTTCAAAGTGTTTAGGCAGCAACAGAAAACAATTAAAGGAAATTCAGAACCAAGGCTGAAATGTACCATATGTTTTCAAGCAGAAGGGCACAAAACATCAGCAAACCACTGCCGAGATTACATACTCCCACTATCAGGCATTGAAACATACAAAACAATGTCATCTCCAACTATTAATAACCAGACTTCCTTTCTAGCACACAACTCTTTTTTCTTAATTGTCTAACAGAAGTATTTCTATACAAGCCACATTCCTCTTTCCCATGAGACAGCAAAAAGAGTACCAGAAGTGATTTATAGTTTGACATACATTCCTATCAGGCCTTGCATTACTCATGACATTTGCTAATTTTTCTTTTTTTTTTTTTTTTGTTCACACTGTAATCTATGAAAGAACTGGACTGAGAGTCAAAATTTCACCCCTATCCTACTCTGACTTGATGATTAACCTCAGAAAAGCCACTAAAACTCCCACTAACCACACTCTACTGTCTTTAGGTATAGAACTGAAACAATGGTAAAGAGCTCTTTGTGAAGTACTCCAAGATCTGACACATTAAAAACTTCTTATATAAGATGCAAGACTTTTCTTAATTTCTTAAGCAAAACAATCAGGTTTCTAAAATGCTTCATACCACAGTTAAAGTGTCCATCATGTTCCCAAACTTGTAGAAATATCTGCTTAAGAGTTTGAAGTAAAATTCAGAAGTTTCAGTTGCCAGTGGAAACACAGATACTAATTTCCAATTGAATTTTTTGTAGCACTGATAAAATCTTACTAAAATTCATTGAGTGAGAAACTTAATACTTTGATGGGTACATTTGAACTACCATGCTGTGTCAATTCCCAGGTGAAAAAATATTTTCTCAGATTAATAGCATAGGATCATAGAATAGTTTGGGTTGGAAGGGACCTTAAACACAATCTAGTCCAACCTTCCTGCAGTGAATAGGGACATCTTCAACTAGATCAGGTTGCTCAGAGGCCTATCCAACTTCACCTTGAGTGTTCCCCGGGATGAGGCATCCACCATTTGTCTGGGAAACCTGTTCCAGTGTCTCAACACCCTCATGGTAATACAGTAATCTTCCTTATAGCTAGTCTAAATCTATACTGGTTTTGTTTAAAACCATTACCCCTTGTCCTACCACAACAGGTCCTGCTGAAAAGTTTGTCTATATCTTTCTTATAAGCACTCTTTAAATATTGAAACCCAGAGCCTTCTCTTCCCAGGCTAAGTAACCTCAACTCTCTCAGCCTGTCTTCAACAGATAGGTGTTCCAGCCTATGATCATTTTCATGGCCCTCCCCTGGACCTGCTCCAACAAGTCAACATTCTTATGGTGCTGAGGACCCCAGAGCTGGATGCAGTACTCCAGGTGGGGTCTCACAAGAGCAGAGGGAGAGAATCACCTGCCTTGTCCTGCTGGTCACACTTCTGATGCAGCCCAGGACACAAATGGCTTTCTAGGCAAGCGCACATTGCCGGATCACATCCAGCCTCTCATTAATCAGTATGTCCAAGACTTCCTTGGCAGGGCTGTTCTCAATCACTTCATTTCCTATCCTGTATTGATACCGTGAAGTTGCGCCAACTTGCACTTGTCCAGCATCTTGCACTTGGTCTTATTAAAACTCATGAGGTTCCCATGGGTCCACTTCTCAAGCTTGTCCAGGTCCCTCTGGATGGCATCCTGTCCCTCAGGTGTGTCAACTGCAACATTCAGCTTCGTGGCATCTGCAAACTTGCCGAGGTTGCACTTGATCCCTTTGTCTGTGTCATTGATGAAGACATTAAACAGTTCTGGTCCAAATAAGAACCTCTAAGGGACATTACTTGTCACCAATCCCCATCTGGACATGAGCTACTGACCACTACACTCTCTGTGCAATTATCCAACCAATTCCTTATCTACCAAATAGTCCACTCATGAAATGCATCTCTCTCAATTAAGAGAAAAGGATGTTGTGGGGGACCATGTCAAAGGCTTTAGAGAAGTAAACGGAGGTCCAGATAAATGACATTTGTAGCCCTTCCCTTGTCCACTGATGTGGTCACTCTATCACAGAAGGCCAATAGGTTGGTCAGGCAGGACTTGCCCTTGGCGAAGCTGTGCCAGCTGTCCTGCGTCACCTCCCTGTCCTCCGTGTGTCTTAGCAGAACTTCCAGGAGGATCTGTTCCATGATCTTCCCAGGCACAGAGATGAGACCGACAGACTGAAAGTTCCCAGGGTCCTCCTTTCTACCCTTTTAAAAAATGAGCACAATGTTTCCCTTTTCCTACAAATCGCTTGCATCCCACAAGAAAAAATAACAGTCTTGAGAAGTTTTGTTACCTGTAGCATTAGAAGGATATTGAACAAGAACTACTACTATAAAAAAGGAACCTGGCCTCATTTCTGCCATCCAAAGTGCTCCTGAGCCTGCATTAAACATATAGACTGTCTTACAAAGGAGAGCATGTTTGATGCAAGGCAGGAGTTTGGTCAGACCATATCCCCTTTCACTTTCTCCCTCTTCCTCTTAGTTTTAGGCATACTGAAGTTCAGTCATGAGAAACACCAACTGCTCTTGCAAAACAAGAATTTCCCCTCATGTAAGTAAGGATTATGCCAAGTAATACTTGTCTTTCTGAAATCCTCAAAAACTTGCTCAGCATACTCATCCAGAAAACAGGCAATGATGCTTCTGTATTTTTGTTTACATGTTGAAATTACCAACTTTTCAGAAAAATACATATATCATCTTGTGCCTTGCCTTATGAAAGGCAATACCAGACTTATCAGCTTCCAGGTGAAAATGAAATGCAGCTTCACTCTTAGCAGCGGGGCTGCATATGCACTCAAACTGTACTTCTGAACGTACAGGCCACTGACAAATCAAAATCCCATGACCCAGGTCAGCCACAGGAGAGGGCAATGGAGACAGGAGTCAAGGCAGAGCCCACAGCCACTGCATGAGCTGTTATGTGTTCTGTTACTCTCCAAAAAGGTGACTTAAACTTTCAGAAGAAATAGCAGCGCTCCACATCATTCAGTATTACTCCCTCATCACTGCCCAAAAAAAAAAAAAAAAGTTGGACAAACAAACAGAGCACATCAAATGCTTATCAGCTCATTAGTTTGATTGTGACCAAAATTTATGAGGCTATTTCTTATGAGCCTTTTTGGACACTGTTAGTGGCTGCAAAACCAGAAGGTTTAAGTCCACATTTTTTGGTGTTTGGTAATGAAGCAAAACAAACAGCAGCAGCTTTTATGTAACTTAGTCCATGTATTTGTGTATTTGCCATTCCTCATTTTTCATGAGGAATGGAAAGGAGGAGAAGTTCTCTTAGACTCAATTTCTCATACCAGACAAGCTACTATTAATGTTACTAATGTAGCCCATATTAGTCAAATTCACAGAGCAGGAGTTTAAGATTAGAAAACAATTATTTTAAATACATATATATAATGCAAGAAGACAGAAAGCATGGACCAATATAAACGCTATATTAAAGATAAGGAGGTGAACAGCAACAGAAAATAGTGAGGATATTCAGCATAAAGGAATGAACTTAGGAAATAGAGGTGCTTTGAAAAAAAGGGAATTAATTTTAAATCAAATTAAAGCATCTCATATACCATCAGATTTTTTTAAATTTAAGTGGAAAACACAATCAATTTGATTCTAAGTACTCCAGAGAAGGAACTTTGTATCTAAGTCCTAAATAAAACATACAACTGAAGTAAGCTATGCAAGTGTGGACTTTATGGGAAAAATTGTTTTGAAAGCATCCTATAATAAAGTCAAAATATCATCTGCATACCATTCTCCTGCAACACAAGAAAAAAAAAAAGAAATGGAGAAAAAAAAAAAACCAACAACACCACCCTGTCAAGAACATTTTCCCACAGAAAAGAAAATTTTGGCCAGCTCTCCCTGATGACAAGAGATAAGGAAGTACCAGGGTGGTTCCACGGTTTGCAAAGTGTTAGGCACAAAGGCACAGAAACTTTTATTTTTTTAATGTTCTCCACCCCTTTCTTTATCTCCTCTTTCATTTCGGTATAGCGTTCTTTCATAAGTCTCTCCTCTTACCTTTATCATTCCCTACTTCCCTTGTTCAGAAGGTACAAGCCACTGATCTAAGTAACAGTGTTGAAAGTTGTTTTCTTAGTACAAGTGGTATTAATACCTTCTGATACATTAAATAAGCACATTATAGGATGCCGTGGTGTTATATCACATTGCATTAAAGAGAAGCAATGATGTTTGAGTAGCAGTTGTCAGAAGGATAAGTTTCCTGTTGAACCAGGAAAATAAATGCTTGATAAAATATGCATGGAAAACTATCAAGACACTCTTCACCCTAAAGGAACCCTAACTCCCCACTAGAAAAAAAAATCCCACACTACAGTATTTCAGATAAACATGTTCAAACCTGGGACTGCCTAGAGATGTGCAATATTATTCTCTTGTGCGAAAGGGAAACAAAAATTCACAAAAAAAACCTTCTGCCAAAGCTGAAGAACTTTATGAAGATAAAATTTTGTGCTGATATTCATCCAGCACTCACACTGAGACAGTCCGAATTGACAACATCAACTTGTTTAAAATCATGGACCAACTTGAAACAAAAGTGCTAATAACATTTCACTTACAATTCTGAAAACCCAACAGCTTTCTATTCTGCCCTGTCTTATGATCACAGCCCTCATGTCTCTGATGTGAGGAGTGCAACCACAGTGCAAAGCATAGTACTTCCACCTTACTCACAGGAGCTGCAAGCAAAGATAGATGGTCTTAGAAGACCAAATTGGTATATTGCAAGGCAGCAAGATTTCCACTCGCTACCCCTCTCCAAAAGACATACTGACTCTTATCTCTGACTTTGCTTCACCACCTGGTCTCAGTTGGAAATGTACTTTAACTAGAACTGCCATGCTGAAGAGTGTACACTTATTCCTCACGAGTAATGAGCAATGTGTTATTCTGACAGATATGTTGAGCTTGCATAAACTACACATAACTCATTCATCTTCTCACTGTCTCATAGTGTCTTGTGACTTTCATTCTAGTTTATGATTCTTTGTGTTCAGCCAACTGAGTTTGAAACAGGAGGTTTCTGGGGAACAATGGTGCTGCTGCCAGAGATGCACCTCTGAAAATGCTCAGCAGAACCTTGTTGGAAAGTATGTTGTCAAACCCCAAAGTCCTCCCCCTCATATAATTGTACACAAACCATCTTACATGCTGGGAGTCAAACTGAAAACTCAGTATATTTTGAGAAAACATTTTTCCTTTGTGTTTGCTTTTGTTAAGCATTCATTTTATTCCCACCACTCCTACTCCCCAAGAACTCTAAGCAAAATCATTTTGCAGGATCTGAACACAAAGATTTATCAATTTGAGTAATTTTCTTTAAGAATATCTGTTTCACACATGTATGGACCAGGAAAAGTGGATTTTTAAGTAAGTGCAGATAGCACTTTCTCTACCATTCATAATGAAATCTCAGTTTCTACAGTCCTCTGACCTTTCTCTTACCCTTCCCATATCCCCTAGAAATGCCTGAGGGCTTGAGGAACTACTGCTCTGTACAACTTTGCTTGTCTCTCTGCTGTACTAGGGAAAATATATGTATTGCTCTTTACACAAATTGTGTATTTTAGACAGTTTGAAACATAATCAGAAACTAAATTTTAATTTTCCAGCAACTACTGCAGTACAGAGGTTTTACATGGCATTTTTAAAAAATGACCAAAATTAAAGCAAACAAACTAACAGCAACCTCCCAATTAAATCTGTTCAGGACATCTATGGGAACATCATTGTCTCCAAAATCTGCCATATGCTGTTAAGAATCAACCTGCTGCAAGTGGCAACTTTCTACAACTACTGCTAGAGTTACTCCTTTGCACCCTGCAGTTGGCACCCCTCACTGTCCAGGAAACCACCATAAGAGATACATGGACATTTCCTCAGTCACCCACCTTTCTCACTACCGCTTCCCTGCAACTGCTCTGGGACTTGCCTTACCCCCAGCAGTTCAGTTTTCCAAACTGGAACAAAAATGAATAGGTAAACACAGCTAAGATGATGGCTAGATCTCACCCAAACCACACAAGGCACATGCCTCAGAAGGGACAAGTTGCTAGCTGGATATGAAGTTGTGCCTAGATCCAACTCTCCTTCCCAAAGTGTTCTTACAAACCCTCGCACACAAGCTACAGTCCAGATTTCCCACGCCATACCAAAAAACTGGGGAGAAGTTTAATCAATTTTTTAAACTTTTCTGGTACCAACTAAGCATTTTTTGTTAACTGAATGCCAAGTTTCATTTGAGTATTTAATCATCAAAACACATGTATTTATTTTTCCATTCCATCATAATTATATCTGAACCACTGCAATTCACACATGAAAAATCACTAGGCAGCAGTATAATCAAACTAGAGACAAAAGCTAAGACTTTCAGTTTTCTAAAATGTGCTTGGAATTGAGGCAATCCTGTTAACATAAAGCCCCTATTGGATTTTATGATAAGTAAGGTATCATAAAAGTAAATATGACATAAAAAAATCAATAATGCATTTCTGTCATTAAAAGCAGCACCTCATCCTAACTTAATAAAAAAAAAAGTATAGCACACAATATTCCATACAAAACTGAATGTTTCGTTATTCCTATAGGCTTTCACTTACTATTTAACTCAGACAATTAGTTTTCAAAATAACCATGAAATCAAATAAAAAATATAATGAAATCCATCTGGAGATTCAACCAAAGACATCTATTCAATACTGTATTTCTGTACCGCTGAAAAAAACCTGTCAGGCAGTTGAAGTGTACACAATGCTTAAATGACATACTTATATGGAACTAAAATATATTAACTCCATAGGGAACAAAACCAAAACTGAAGAAATTCCTGGGAAAGAAAAACAAAAGGGAATGAGGGGGAGAAGGGGGAAGAGAAACAAGATGTCTTTCAAAGCATTTGTTTCCTTCTGATAATCAGACTGCCACAAAACTGTCAAGAACACAGGGGGTCTGTTTCCTTTTAATCAGGGAAGTCAAGAGAGAAACGGATGCTAATTGCCCAGTGATTAATGTGTAAAATATTCTGGAAATGGACTTCAGGACATGAGTCTAGAAGACCATGAAGAAGCTGTAGAAAGAACATGATCAGAAGATATTCAGATTACAGTATTTCCAGGACCCAAATTAAAAGTTGCAGCATCTCTTTATGCTTTACAAAAAAAACCCCTGCTGTCTCTTGATGTTAAAGCTTCCAACTGGATTTAAAAAAAAAAAAAAAGGCAGATTTGCAGGAGAAGCAACCTACAAGCAGTGAAAATATTTCCAGAACATGAGAAGCAAGCCTACAGCCTCCCTAGCAAGCTCTTCCCATCTCTAAATCCTATGGTTCGTTAACCACAGTATCCTGAGCCTGTCAGGTATCAATATCTGCTTTTTTAAGTGAAAACTCCCATATTTTTTAGTTTGAGTTTTATATGCCAGTATGAAAGCTGGACTCTTCAAAGCTGGTATAACTGAGTAGGTCCCTCTCAAGTCTGGAAAACCAGACTCCCACTACAGTCACCATAAGCACCATCTTCTGAACCCACCCCAATATGGCCCTCATAATCATCATCTCCTGCAACTGAAATATTTATGTAAAAACCTTTTCTACAGGTAAACACAAAACATCAGCTCTCTCAATTACTAGGTTTAAGTCGTATTTCAACAATAACACTGGGTGATCTTGATTTACAAGAATCATTCACCTTTCCTCCCCTTTGCTTTATTTTTGAAGACTTGTAATAACTAGAAACAACTTGAAACAATAATACACTACAAGTAAGATATAAACTACACACCAAATGAATACTCCACTTTTTTGCATCTAGAAATAAACAAAAAAACATGCATATAAAAACAAGAGTTCTTACAGTTACGATTGAAGACAACACTTAAATCACCACAAAAATAAAATCTAGCCTATGGTTTTGTGGCTTGAATCTAATGGCTACTTCAGAAGCCATTTAGGCAATCAAACTGCTGATCAAATAACCGTGGTGTCCTCCACAGAATTATTTTGGTTTCATTTGAATTCTTTTTTCTATGCCTCAAAAGAAAAGAATGTGCAGCAGTCTTATTTGCAAGCCTAATACCTGAGTTTTTTCTGGGACAAAGGCAACTAATACTGTCTACATTCATTTGATGTGGAAATGCACATTCTCAGCTTGTGCAATTAATATATGGCAATTTAGCCCAAGCTTATAACCTCCAGCCAACTTAACTACACTTATTCTCCAATGAGCTACATGGCTGACCAGCAAAAGCCAATGTTTTGTTGGCTCATCCCACTAAAACATATAAATAACAGTAGCTAGAGAAGCTTTGCATTCTACTCCTACTAAGAAATCAGGTAACGTTGAGATTGCATGTTCATAAAGCGGGATCTTCAATTTGTTACAGGAATCAAGCATATGTCCCTGTTCACCTCAGATCTTTTAATATGGGACCAATTGTTCTTGTGACAGGACTAAATAGTCTAGACTCTAGTGACATGATTATCCAACAAGGTTTTCATAGTGAAAAAAATTATGAAGAAAGAACTTGCCTGCCCACGAAAGGGTTTCTGATGCAAAATGGCTACAAAACTTATCCTACAGTCCCTGGGTAGCAAATTTTCTAAACAGCAAAGAGAAAAATCTTTTAAACTTCCTGTGAAAATTACTATATACATCTTGCCCCCTCCCCCCAAAAATGTGATTTACAGCCAAAACACTGGCAAATACCTCAACGGAAGCATGAAGAGAGATCTTTGCATCAGAGTTATTTTAATGTAACTGAAGCTTTGCTGTGGGTGGAGTGAAATGGGTTCTAAAAATACTCTAACTACACAGAACATTTCCTATTCTGCCCACTCCCTAAAAAAGGGACATCTGATGGCTTGTGAATATAAGATAGGATGGTGGCTTTTAAATAGAGACAAATAATGCCACAGAGGTTCGTGCACAGAAGCCAGTGCTTGATACATCTGGGGCTGATGAAGCTTCACACAGTGACAGGATGATTGAATTTACAGATCTGAATCACAGATTAGGCAACCTTTGTGATTTAAGACAACATATGAATGGTACAATTTTAAACAAAAAAATGAAAATGGAACTAATTTTGAAAACTTTGTAGGTCTTTATCTCAAGATAAAAATCTTATGTAAAAAAACCTCTCTCTCTTACGTAAGAACAGTAAACAAGAGTGCTCCTTAAAAAACAAAGAGCACTTGGTGTCATACCCCAGATATTAGATTTGATGTCATTACTTACCAAGCCAGCAATTGGAGTTGACAGACGATTGATCTTCTTAACGATGCCAGGTTTGATCTTGTTAATCAAACTAAAAAAAAAAAAGTAATGATTTTATGTTACATAATCAACTGTACTTGATGATGCATGAGCATCAATGCTTAGTAAGAAATACTTTGCATATGGTCCTAACATAACATGACTTGAATGAATTAGATCTGAACCTATTAACACTCCCAAGAAGTGACAAGCAACAGACTTTAGAAGGAAAAATGAGACAACTTGCATACGCACACACAAAGTGATTTCTCAGAATGGCAAACTGAGAAAGAAGAAAAGAAGATGCCTGGGTAGGCGTAGGCAGAAACTGATCTATGTTTCTACTACATGGGTGGTGATGTTAATCAGACTCAAATTTCCTATTTAAAGATTTTCTTCACATAAAGGTTCTGACGCAGATGTCAAAAATGTATCAGAATGTTGCTTCTCAGAGTTCAGCGTGAAAGCACTAATATTCCTGTGAGGGCAAGAAATAAACTCAGTTTTTATGTTACCAAGTCCAGTATGCTGTGTGCAACAATCATTTTTGGCACATATAATTTACATGCACAAGTAATTTTCAGTCTCAGTCAGAAGCAATTGCAGCTGATATCACTCGTTATATAAAATTCGTAATTAAACTGAGAAGATAGGACAGACTAACACACCAGTGTTGAATACACAAGCCCAAATTCATACCTTGTCCTGCAGTGAGGATGAGGCACGGGATTCCTTGCACCTTTATATCCAGGTTTTCAGTGACAGAGATAGGGAAGTATTGTGATTCACCAAACTAAGAGACTACAGGGTCAGTAGAGAACAGAGATCTCAGGACACTCTGCAGACTTCATCTGCCTTTGAGGATTTTTGACTTGCTCCCTCTTGTCCCTGCTTGCCTGGCTAGACCCTTTACCCAACACAAAGCATCAGCAAGGTTTTGTGATCACACACAGCAACGCAGAGACAAGACCTGGAGTTTAAAACTTCATGTGGGGAAAAAGTATTTTTCATCTCAAGCAGCCAAGGTAATTGGAAAATAACACAAAGAACAGTTTACCCCTAGACATTGATGTGGAGGATACATTTCTTATGTGCCTAAAGAAAAAAAAAAGTCTGCAGGTCCTGAGACTTTTCAATTACACCAAGTTACTTATTAATCAAAATACACTTGATGACTTTTCAAAAAAAAAAAAGTGATCTGTTGGGATGGAATTAAAAAAAAAGGTTGAGTTCCTTCCCTTTTTTATCTTTTTATCTTCCAAATGCATAATTTTTATTTATTTTACTGAAGAACATGAAGTAGCATATGATCAGAAAAACTTTAGTGAATTTCTTTCTCTAATATATGCACATGAGATCTAGTAAAATGTAAAAGGCTTTATTTTGTCAACATGTGCACTTGGTCATTGATTAGGCCAAACAAACCAACTGAACTGCTATAGGGATATGTAGTGCAAGTGTAGGTCTTATCTGCTATAGTTTAAGTCAAACATACAATCTCCAGAGATAGTATATCCATGGACACTAAAGGTGAACCAAGGAAATGGGCAACATAATTCCTAGTTTGTCTCAATTACTTAAGATCTTACACTATATTATCTTTAGTGAAAATTGGACATTTGAAAACTTTTGCCATCTGCTCTTTTCTGTTTCCACAGAATTTCTATGAAAATCACTCTTCTTTGTACTTCAAGTAAGTAAAATTTAAAATTATCAGGAGAATTTAACAGGAGAATAACTATATTATTTAGCAGAATCATAATGAGGCATCTTGCTTTAAAGAAAGTTGTGTGCCTCCTAAGGCAAGCTGCTCAGCCAAAGAAATTGCAGGATGTTTTTCTTGCTTTTCTATTAATTACAGATAAATTTAACTGATTTGCATTTGGCACATGGAGGCTCACATTCTTTTGCCAAATAAGTGTCAACAATGAAGATATCAAAGGATTAGGTTGTATCAGTTAACTTCCAATTCATAAACACACTATTTTAAAGTTACATCTGAATACAATATACAAATCCCACTAAACACATACCTGAAGAAATACCTTCTTATTAAAAGGATTAACTATTTTTATTACCACAGTCACACTCATTAATGTTTAATTATGTAAGTAACGAAAATACAGCATCCACCTCTACAATATTATTGAAAATTAATCAACTCCCCATGTCACAAGATAACTTCAGAAGCAACTTGCAAGATGTGCCAGGATGGGCAAAGGGCCCAAAGAAAAATAAAGGCAGGAACAGAAAACACAGTAACACTCACAGAAGGAAAAAATAATATATAGGGAAAAAAAAAGCTCAGAGAACTGAACCTTTGTAAATATTTTCTGAACGTTAGATTGGTTGAACTGATTTTAGAGTGGCTCTGAGATTTGTGGTATTTTTTTCTAGCATCCCAGGTAGTTCTCTAATGAGATTTCTCTTGCACTGGTGTTCTAATGACATTTACACCTGCTGTTCCTTAAAATACTAAGGGATTAGCACCACTTCCAGTCCTGGAAACTTATTCCAGTAAGTACAAAACCAATTACAGATATGTGGATGAGACCTGACGAGTGGACATTTTACACCTCTGACTCAGTCTAGCAACGAAACCAGACAAGTCCCATTACTGCCAAGCCTACAATATATAAACACAAGGAAGCTTCTTACAGAAAGTACTCCAAAACAAGCTGAGGTCAGAGTTTGCTGTTTAAAACAGTAAGTCCAAAAAGTACTGAAATCTGGACTGCATGTGCACATATATGACAACATATTTCTACATTATGCTGGAGATCCAGTCTGTTTATTTTTATCACCCTATAGAATTTCGGGAAGGAGACCAAATTGCATTCAACAGATTCAATATTATTGAGATAGTTGGATGCAACCATGAAAGCAATAAATGATAGGCACATGAAATCAAACGCCTGACTGTTATCTTTAATTTACAATTTTGTGAAGTTCACTTCTGAAGTGTAGTATTTTTAAAAAGAAAACTTAATGTAAAGTTTTCTGCTAGGCATAGGTAGCTTTCAACATTTACAGAACCAACACTCAGGGGCTGGGGATGGAGGACAGAAAACCAAACCTCAACAGTAGGTATAGGGGTAACCAAGTGCTTTGATCCCAGCCATGGCCACACCACCTTGCACAAGCTGAAGAGAAAGCCCAGTGATATCACAGATGTTATACCCAAAAAAATCAATCAACTGGCCAGAGGATCAGCATGATCCTTGCAGTATCACACAGACAAGTGTGTGGGACATTTGTAGATCTAGAAAGAGAATCTCCAAAATCTGTTTTTACTTCCCATGACAAACAACAGGTATTAAAAAAAGTTAAAAATTACTTAATACAAAATACTTTTGGTACTTCAAAAAAAATTTCAGAGGCCGGGAAGGAAAGAGGTCAGCTGATGTTAACCCGAAGGATTTTTATACAGGCAAGTCAATACTCACTCACACAACAGGACTCCATTTTCTAGAGCTGCTCGAAAGTCTTGGGTTCCAAAGCTTTTCCCAGTAACTGCCTATAAGAGAAAGAATTGAGAGTGAATTGGACACGTGCACAAAATTAGGACTAGCAAGAGCATCTAAGGAGTACTAAAAAAAAACAGAACAGAAAAAAAATAACCCAAACAAAATAAAACAATAAACCAACAATCACTGATTGGGCACTTAGTTCATACTATTATTTTCTTATATTAATTTCTAAAGAAATAAGTATTTAAAAGTTCTTTATGCCTCAAAAGAAGTCATATTCAACATCTTAAAGTAGTTTCCTCTAGCATAAGTCAATCTTCAGCTACATTCTGTGGGAATACTTATTTTCTAAAGCAGTACCACTTACACTGAAAAGCATAAAACAAATTTCAAACAGAAGTGCAAAAGAAAGACAAAGTCTTTTATCTCCTGCTTCATGTTACAGCGTGTATACTCATGATATCTGGCACAAAGTATTTTAATAGGGTTTTTTTTCATGCCACTTGCACCTAAGGCAGTGTGACTAAAGAACCACTCCGTCAAGTCTGCATTACCACGTGCACATCAATTCTCATTGCTTGGCAAGTGGTAGGACTGTATTAATGAAACTGCTTTTTATATTAAGAGTGAAAAAGCAGTAAACAATATCTTATAAAAGACTTAAGATATTCAATGCCAAAAGCAAAGCATTGCCTACATGTTTTCAGCAAAGTTTTTTAAAACAAATAATTAACTCTCAAACAAAAGCATCAACATAGCGCTTGCTCAATACTTGAAGTCAATACTAGATCTTCCCTCTGCCTACATTCCTCGAAGAAATCAAATTTGGCAGATTTCTTTCAAATGTTCAGGATTAATACGAAAAAGATGCTCAGAAAAAGAGACAATATTCTGCAAACAGTCCAAAAGAGAGGTTTTATCCCAGTTGACTACAGAAATGAAACACTAGGAAGGGTATTTATTTGAGCTTAGAGGTCACCAGGTTCAGTCACCAGCTAATTATGAGCCTCCCTTATGAACCCTAACCCTGACCGTCCTCAATACTGTGCAGGCCCACAGGCACACAATTAAACATGCTGTGGCACCTGCGTGCATCCAGAGCAAAGCTACTGGTTACCACAGTAATTAAGGAAATTAGTAGAGAAACAAATGAGCTGTACTTGGTAAAAAGAGCAAAGGAGAGGATGTAGCTCTTTTATGATCTGTTACATTATCACCCTATTATTTTTTTCTAAAAAGCAAAAGAAGGGTATACAAACACCAGAAATCCTTCAATTTAAGTAATTAGTTTTAACATAGGGGTTTTTTTCATTCAAATGCTGCAAGTTCAACCACCCTACTGGGGACAAAATTAGATGTTACCAAAATTTTCTTTTGGGTTTAAGGGTTTTTTTCTAGGATTTAATAAATAATGACAGAGGATGAATGATGGCACATCAACTCAAGGTAAGAAAAATTCCAAAATTCAGGGGAAAAAAAAAAAACCCACACAGCAATTTTCAACAACAAAGGATGATTGTGATTCCCCAGGGAGAACTGCATTTTATAAAATATTTCTATAACAACAGTCTGTTCTTACAGAAAAGTAGAGGTTGTATTATAGCAATATTTTCAATAATCACTTAAAAAACACAGAATCTGAAAGTTATCCTTATCTCAAACATAATATTGTATTTTGCTTCCAGTTTTGTATATTCAGTGATAATATTTTTGAGGAAAGTAGCCAATGTAACAAAACAGCACTGAAAGTTTCAATACAAATATTTATGTTTCCTAGGTAATAGGAAATATGGGTTATAAATTACGCCCCTCATTCCGCAAGTTAGAAATTTTATGTTTCATGACATACAGTAGAAATGTACCGTATATAAAGGCTGTAGGAGTGGGGTCTAGCTTTATGGTTACATTTCAAACTCCAATCAACTCTCAGAGTCCAGAAGTTGTTCTAATTTTGGAGCTGTCACTGACATCTACAGGACTACACAGTTCAAATGTTTGGGTTAATAGGGAGTTTGCTGGTAAGTCATTCATGCAATAAATGACAAGGTGTTTCCTTCAACTAGAGTTCAGCCCATCCCAACCCTGCAATGTCTTCTATATCCACAAACAATCTTCAAGCTGAAATTCCTTTAAAAAAACCCCAAAATGTCCTGGAACTGCAGCATGTAGCTAAGGCCTACAGTCCTCAAAAATTATTCCTGAGAAGTCAAGGAGCATGTGCCACTGAAGACAAGTTGAACTTCAGCATAGCCCCTCCTGAAGAATGTGAGAGTGCCATGCTGCAGTGCATAATTATGTCTTCATGGGGCATCTTGTCATCTTTTCCACAGGAAAACCCAATACCTCAGTCTCCAAAATAGCATGTGGAACATTTGACTACCACAAAGTCTTCAGGCACATGACCTCAGGTAACTAGAAGACATCCTTGAACAACAAGCGAGTCCAATTGGAGTACAAGGTTGTAAATGCCTCTATTAGACTTGCAGACCTCTTAAAATTACATTAGAAGATGCTACACTGGAAATATTTTGACTAAGTTATTTGTGCAGCCACTGCAGCAATCAACACTGATTTGATATACAGAATGGAGTTGTCAGACCAATCTTGTGACCCACACACTTTGATGACTATGTGGTTTGTTGATATTAAAATAAAAGCGTCGGTACTGCCAAGTTAGGTTCCATTAATATTGACTTTCAAAGGCTAACTAATAATTAAGTAATTAAAAGATATTCTCAAAGAACAATTTAACACTGGTACTCGAAACCAAAACATCTTCCAACTTGCACAACATGTTGAATTTGTTGGTGTCACAAAAATAAGCACTCCATTTTAAAACCTGCTTTTGTATAGAGACTGAGAACTTTTTTCAGGTTGGACTTTCACCTGCCTCATACCCAGCACAGGGCATCAAGCTCAGCTGTAGCTATTACAGCCTGCAGAGGAAATAGATATCATTAAAAAAAAAAAAGGAAATACATGAACTGGCTCAGAGTTCCCTGACTTTTAAGATCCTGAGTAAGACAAAGTGAATCCCACCCTAAGATATTACATCTTCAAACTATGTCTACGATTTTTGAGTCACTGTTTATTCATTAAAACTGGTTATACGGGGTGTGGTACTATTATGTAAGCATAATTGATTTTGGACTATTTTTCAACCTCTTAGGTCACGTGAGCCACCAAATAATAGAGAAAATATCTTGCAAAAGTGATTTTATCCATGTTTGAATAACATCTCTTTCCAAATTATGTCTATTTTCTCTCCTTCATTTAGCTGAATGTATTATTCTTCTTAGACTGCTTTTTTATATGAAGAGAGCAATGACATAATTAAAGACTGCATCATAAAATCACATTTAATTGCTGCTATATAACAGTTTGATTTTGTTTTTGAAAGACAGCGTCCCCTAATACCTCGGTAACTCACAATTGTCAGGTCCAACGAATTTACTTCAAACAGTATGCAAATCAAGTCTTTAAATGTAGACGTTTTGAAAATGCTTACACATACAGAGGGCTAGCTTATTTTCAGGTTTGCTGTGATTCCTGTAGGAGGAGACAAACCAAGAAGAAATAACCAAAGATCAACCATCCTGAGGATGGCATGACATCAAAATCATCACGGACTGAACAAAGAGTACAAAGCACAGAAGAATATAGATGATTATATGTGTCAGTGCAAAAATTAACACTGAGTATGTTTCTTTGGTTTGTTGTGCTAGAGGCCAAATATAGCTAATCATAAAATGGGCTTTTTTTGCCTTAAAAGCTATCCAAAGTTGAAAGAACTTTCAATTTTAACAAAAAAATACTAAGGAAGTTCATGTCAAGCTGCTTCCATGGTTTACACTGGTTTATACAGCTTTTAGCAAAAGGACAGCTCTATCACAGGCCAGTTGATGTTTACCATTACATGGAACTCAAAGTGCAAGGGCCCAGTAGGTTTCTCAGTCTAACATTGCAGTGACGGAAACACCAAAGCTAGACTCTCCTCATCCAATGCAAGAATCATACCACATATACAGGCATGCTGGCTGACCAGTTCTCCATCACAAACATGTTAGCTGCTCAGAAACAAGGAGGCAGCACTGTATCATGCCCAACCTATAATCTGAACGATACCTTGGTACAGGTACTCACCCCTCCAGACTACTCTCTCAACCTCATTAAGAGCTCCTCTGCCCCCACTCCAGGTAGACTACACCATCTCAAGCCATGCAAGGACCCTGCACAATTTGAGAGAAATGCTACCTGCATCAGCGTGAAGCATACCATTCCCTGATACAGGGTCGTAGGTTATGGATGGAAGGTTCCAGAAAGATACTGAACCACACATGATAGTGACTGCCTGAAGGCAGGCTTGTGCCAGGATCTCATAGGGCAAGTAGCTAATCAGACGGCAAGCTCAAGGATACTACACTGATTTATCAACTTCAGGTGCCCAGCACAGCCTGCAGCAAGAAAAGCCAAGTTTATCATGCTGCAGAGAGGACTGCTTGTGTTCTCTAGGGAACTGGGACAATGATACAAATGTGACACAATGGTGCCATCCCCAGCACAGAGTTCTGGCTATGCCCTGCCAATTTCTGTCACAGTGCCTGACTCAGCAGATCACCTCACATTTGCGTCTGAATTACTACCTTCCCAATGGCCTTTCTTCCCCCTACCCACTACCAAAAATCTGGATCAGACTACATGGCAAATGGCTCCATCCTTACATAATCCCAGCATTACATATCTCCAGTTACAGTACTTGTTTAGCTCTAACCACCTTCATCCAATGTATCACTCCAGATCAGTACTGCTACTGTAGATGCACAAGGAGATATACAGGCTACACCCCAGCCAACAAGCAAGCAATGCAGGCAACTCCCAGTGTGCTGGCATCTGAACAGTTTGGCCATGCTTGGAAATAGGTTCATAACACGTTTTTATATAGTACTTTAAGTCCACTGCATTTTATAAACTGTTTTCAGAAACATGCCATACCTCAACTTGACAAATTTTATCTTTTGTGTCTATCACAAAAGAAGAGCAACATCCAAAAAAAAAAAAAAAAGGGAAATAAAAAAGGCAGTAAGGATTCTTCCCTCTTCTGCGTTCAGATGTGCTACTGAAAGACCTGCCGCCCCCCTTCAGGACTATTTGCAGTCCCACTAAAATGCCATGCAGAATACGAACTTGTCTTTAAATGGCATACACAGTAGCTGCCAGAAAGTGCTGCCATTATGCTTTGAAGTAAATGGCTTGTGCTGTCTGGAATTTGCAGACTTGCCATCCAGTTTTCTGTTCTCAGCTGGGTCTTCCTCTTTTTTAAAAAACATAAACCAAAAAAACCCTTAACATTGCCATATTCTTCTCCTGTAGTAATTTGTTTTATCTAAATCCCTCCCAAAGGGCAGGTGGTAGGAGCCATATTTAGAGAGTTGCTGCACACAATCTTGAACACAAGTGGCAAAATCAGACTTTGGGTAGAAACCCTTTGACATTGCAGCAAACAGCCCAACCATAGTGATGACTAGATTTCTCAAGGTCAAGTAGTAGAAAAGAGTAGCTCATTTTTGAGGCAAGCAGGATCTGTCTCCCTGAATTTTGAGTCCCAAGAAGATGTACAGAAAGAGCAGGCATTCGTATTTTCCATCCATAGGAAAACACTGCTGGCATTTCACTTCTGGTAGCAGGAGGGATGCCACGTCCGAAGCAGCAAAGGTCATTGTGGGAACCATGCTGTTATATTCCCTTCTGATCAAAAATTTGATTCGCAGTCCAACAAACTCCTGAGAGGTCAGTCAACAACTGCTCAAGAAGCTGGTGCCCACAGAGGCTTTCCCAGTCAGCTCTCCAGCAATGAAATGATGACATTGCCCAATCTAACAACTGCACGAGAGTTAAGAGCGAGGCCTGGATTTCTACAAAAGGAAGCTCTTAATTTGAAATCTTACACCTCATTGCTAAAATCCATGACAGGTATGATTCCACTGAGGAAAAGAACTAGGGTGGCTGGAAGTAAGAAGAAAAATATCTACGAATAAGTCTGTCATATAATTTAACTGCACAGCAAAAATAAGAAGGCTGAAGGAGGTGAATATCTTGCCATTGATCACTTATACTGGACCATGTGAATGTTCCCCTTTACATCCACAACACTAATGTTTTTCAGTTGGAATAATTCCCCTCTATTGCTCAATGCCCTGTTTAACTCCATACCCCATATTCCCGGGTATCATTACATTTCAGAGAATGTGGAAATTTTTGTCTTCAGCCCAAACGGCCTTTGATAACAAACCAGAGCAGATATTTATAAAAGGAAATGGTTGATTATTGAAAAAGTCTTAACTGTTATTTTCTATCATCAGCATAATGATGGGGTCTTATTGTGGCATGCCTTCTGGACAAACACGCCAAGACTCCTGAAATAACATAAAACTACATTTTTTAAAAAAGATGAAGAAAAACAATGAATAAGGGGCAAGCAAGAAGGGAAGGGACATGACTACTGGTGCAGTAGGGGCAGGAAGCATAGATCTCTGCTCAACAGTTGCTTATACTCTTTTTCAAGTTTTCTGTCAAATCACACGTAGAAACAGAATCTGAAGAATGTAAGTGATGTTTTTCTTCCAATAGTTCAGGGAATCCCTGACTTAGGAGATCAGTGCTTCAGAAAGAGCAAGGATAAACATGTGGGATCAATCAAATCAGTTGAGCTTCCCTTCCTCCCCCACAAGTAAGAACATCCCCCAAAGAAAAACAAGATGAATAAGCCTACTGTTGTTTATCCTAGTGACTGTACTGACAGGTGTCAAACTAAGAAAACCAACATAAATTATTTTGTTTGATAAAAAAAGTGTCACTGTATGAGCAGATGTGGGCAGCATAAACTAGATAACAGTAGTTGTTGTAATAAGACATAAAACTTGCAAATGCAAAGTGACATTTGAATGATTAGGCATCTCTGAAAAAAAGAAATCATTGATATTTTATTGTAATTATATAGGTACATTTGATTTATTGGGAAACTATTAATTCCATAAACAGCTTAAATGCACACAAGCTCTAAAGCTGCCACCTTCAGTGATGCATGCCAATTTCAACTTTAACCATTTATTTTCTCATATGTATTTAAAACTAACTTTAGTTAAATAACAGTGGATATTTATGCACCTTCCCAAGACAACAGAAGACTAACATTATTTTAAAATTTGCCAGTTGAACTCCATACTAGGAGAATAGTGGCATTTGGCTCCTTAACCATAAATATTCCTCATTAAACAGAAAAAAGGATAAAGTCATGAAAAAACATTCAAACATTCTGTTCACCCTGAAACAAGCAGAAAGCAGCCACTGAATTCCATAAGCATGCAAAAAAAAATTCACCGAAAGTTGTCTTCTTCAAGTAATTCACAGTAAAATGGTGGTGTACTAGACTGTGGTGCTTCTTTCTGCCATAGAAAACAGTTAAACATATCCAGGGAACAAAAATTATGAAGGAATGGTTTCTAGAAAAGTTATCAACTGAGATAAGAGAAGAAATGACAAGCAGATTCCAGTTTCACTGCTTAGATATCTTTTAATGACCATGTTTTGTAATATTTGTACTCTCATGCTAGCCAGATTTTGAACTTGCCCGTTGTGAAAGTCAGTCACTCTGTATACCATTTTTTATTCTTTTTTTCTGAAACATCGACATCTGCAGCACTGCACCAGTTGTTACCCAACTTCAGGTTGTTAACAGCTTTCCAAGCTGGGGGATAAGCACCCAAGAGATAAATGAATCCATGCATAGCTGTCACAACTGGACTTCTATGTAGTGTCCAACTGGGGCATACAAAAAGCTTGCCCTGGACAGAATGTCTGCATGTTCTCAATATCTCCCTCAAGATGTTGAAATAAAAAGACTAGAAGATATTAGCAACAACACAGCTTAGAAAAGAGGACTTGGGAGAAGATTTAAGACACAGAAGGCTTTGTATGGCTGGTTGAGCAGTCCAGGAGAAAACCACAGTCTCCCTGCTGTCCTGAAATGGCATCAGAGCCTCCTTTCCCACTCTCTTTCTCATGCCCATGTGAAGGGTCTGCATTTATAAAGTGACCTGCATCGTCCAAACTATTTGTGCTTTAATACAGTACTGAATATATATATGTATATATTAAAAAAACCCAACCCCATCTCCATATAACTCCCTCACACATCCCACCACCTCTCCCCTGAACCAAAATGATCATGTCGACTGAAACAGGGGTTCCACGCATCAAAGAAAGGCAAAGAGCTGGAGCCACAGCATGCTGGAGATAAGAGAAGGATAACATGTGGACTTTTGTGCAGATTCTTGAGAGGCTTAACATACCCAAAGATCAAGTGATGCAGCGCCCTGGCATCCAGGCAGTACGTGACCGATGGGATGGATGGCCACATTTCCTCACAAAGAACTTCAAGTTCAGACAGTAATAATGGAAAAGCTCCACCCCAAAAACCTCTATACAAAATCTGTCTGTATCATTTCCTTTGCTAAAAGAGGAAAACAAAATCTATGACAACTGCAGCACTTTGGTTTCAGGTGAATAAGAAAAAAAATCTGGTTTGTTTGTTTTGGGTTTTTTTTTACAAGCTTCAATTAAAAAAAGAGGCATTACTCACAAAATTAACGGAGAAAACGTTAAGTGATGATAAAAATCTCATTTGTTTAGGACAAATGTAAAAAAAAGGATTAAAGCAAATCAAGTTTAGACTTTCTGCTGTAGATGTACTAAAAATTACATTTGTCTACCATTTTAATCTATTATTTTATCTTTAGTATTTTAAATATTGTCTCCATTTCACTGTAATTGAATCTCTAAATATTTTTTGTTCATGTAGAACAAAAGATAAATGCAAACTATAAAAAGCCTTTGGATGTTTGTATTTTTTAAGTTCAGTTTTACTACTATTATCATTCCAGGCTGGAGTATATGCTGCAAGTTTGAATACAGGCTGTCAGTTCACTAGCATCTATTTTTACAGGAAGGACCTTAAGGAAAACAATATCTTTGCTTATGCTGATTAAAAAAAACATGCTAAAACTCTACTATTTGCAAGTGGGTCCCTCTTGGGATTATTTATGTAAGTGTCAGAGAGATACAGAGATACCAGATGAAATGGCCAAGAGCAGTGCATGCTTCTGTCCTAGATTACAGTCCTTTTACAAATCGACTGCCTTGATCCTGGGTGTATTTAATACTTTGATTTTCCCTATATTTTAAAATGCGTACTTCTCCAGAGGGCAGCACCGGTGCTATGAGCTAACCGGGGAGCTAACCACAAGGTCTTGAAATTACAGTCAACCAGAAGAGAAAAAAGGCATCAAAGAAAGTGCACACAAAGGAGAAATGCTTTAGATACAATTGCTTTCGCATGTTTAGCGAGGTTATTCATGCATGGAAGTAATTTTTTATTATTACTGGAGATCTGTCAATCTTTTCAAATTTTTCAGCCTTTACTGGAAGCAGTACTTTGAGCAACTTACATACTGAGATGTGGATTGAGTCTGCTTCAACCAAAAGCATTGACAAATATCCCCCTTTCTCTCTCACACATACACCCATTTGTGCACCCATGGGGTTTGGGGAACCAACACCCTCCTCATCAAATCTTCCCTCCTGTCCCCACATCGCCTGACTTTTATATTTCTCTCTCTCCTACACCTACTGGCTTTCAAGCCATTTGACCAGGTTTTCTTAGCTCATTAAGAAGGCAACACATGGACAACGAGCAAAGAAATTTTGTGGAAATGAACACTTAACAGGGTCAAAAGACACTAAAAAGGTAATAAGTGTCATGACGGAGTCTGGAAAAAATAGTCACAACATCACTTCCCAGTAAACTATGGCACTTGCCATTAATTGCAGTGCTTAAACAATGTAATTTAGAAATTTCAATATTATCTAGCCACAGTTATGTAGAAGTAAGCCATCAGGTAGAAGTTCACTGAAATTAATACTGAACTTCAGCTGGAGAAATATTATGCTCTTCTCTGGAGTTTGAATAATTCAGAGGGAAGGATTAGCTTAAAAGAACTCCACGGATCTGACCTGTTTAAATAAAAAGAAAAGCAAGATCTTAAAGCTCTTGTTTGGTAGTTGGGGACTTTCTAAACCACGTTTACGTTTTGAGATATGAGAGTAGATAAGATGCAAGATAAGCTATATAGAAGAGGGACACCAAGAAAAATTGTATCCTGCATTTTTTTTCTGGGTGTTTATTAGGAATTTTTAAAATAATAAGTTGAAAGGAATATAAACATGTACAAATAATTATATTGGGATATTTGAAAAACACTGTGCCTGGATCAAGTTACTACGCTAGGAGCAAGAGTTTCAAAGGCTCTCTTTCCCAAGGCTTGCAGTGATATACTGAATTACAGCTCCTTTACCACAGTGCTGGACGGCAGAGGCCATTGCCACTGCTTCACAGCACCATCTAATGAGAGACATCAGGTACGACATATGACCAGAGGCTCTGTGCTTATATGTAGTCCTTCTCCTTGGCAGGAGATGAAAGAAATTGCCTCTGGCAAAGAAATGAAATAATTGCAGTCAGAGAAGGAAGGATGGCTATGGAGGAAATTGAAGTCCAAGGGAGCTACAAAAGGATGGCGTGCACTTGAAAAGATGACAGGAGAACAACCAGAGGAGCCAGAATTTCAGTCTGGGCAAAGGAATAACTAAGTTTAGGCTCAGTAAATTTTGCTGACCAATGCTTGTCACTGATTAGGTGTTTGAACAGTTCCAAAATATGAATACTGCCCTTTTAGAGTATTTAAATATAAAGGAATATTTCATGAACACGTAGCAAGTTAGTGAAGTGTCTTTATACATCGAGAACTCTGAAATGAATATGCTCTTGTGCTTGACCACATAGCTTTCAGCTTTTCAGGGGATCCTATTCTTGCTACACCTCCTTCAAGACCCTTATATCATCTCACACCAGACACAGTGCTTCCCTGAACAGTACTCACCCACTATTTAAAATTATATATACACATTTCCCCATGAGATCTAACTCCTTCCCTGTTTGAGATATATTTGCATTTACAAAAATGAAATGTCATCGCTAGAGGAAACCAGGGATCAGGCTACCATCAATCTCAAAATCAGGACTTCACCCTACTTAACAATTTAACATGACTGAAAAGTTCCCTCTTTATGCACCATACTGCCCTGTTATGTCTTTCCTATCTGAACATTTCGGTCTTAATGTTTGAGTATTTATTAAGCCAAATACATTACTACCCAACTCTTATTCTCCAAGGAATTCTTCTGCTTGGTTTGCCAAACCACAGATAGAAGAAGTGCTAGCAGCTGCCAAAGTCACAGGCGGCCCTGCGCAGGGATAACTGCTGCACTACAATTAAAGCATTGAGGTGAAGAGCACAGATGTCCAGAAGGGAGGCATGACAACTGCTGCTCTTCCAAAACTCTTGTAATACTTCCCCCTTCCTATCTTTCCTCTTCAACATCAGTGCTTATCACTCCACTTCTGATCCAGGCTGAGCATCGCATATGACCCAAGCGTCACTCAACCAGCTCCAGCACGACACTTCCTCCAGCCATTTTACTGCTCCTCTGCAAATGTAGCTTTATTTACCTAATTATTTAAGGAGCCAAACTGGTTTGACAGAGTGCTTTCCTCCTTGCCTGGGTGTGTTTAGAGGAACCCAAGATAAGATTGACTGTCACACCAGCTACACAGAGTTACCAGTACACTGCCCAGAGGTAGGATTTAATTACTAGTCAAAAGCAGCCTATCTCCCCCTTATTACAGAAGACAATTATAATTTGCTTATATTTATTATGACATCCTTGCAGAAATGTTCATGACTATTTGTAAACAATTCCATACTTTGCAAGGGAGAGGCATAAATTTATATCACAGTTTACATATCCAATTTTTTATATAATTACAAATTTCTACATTGCTGGGAAAAAATTGATTTCCTCTGAACAAAAAAAAATAACTCAGCAGTGTATTAAAGAATTTATCTGCATATGGTTGATACATCCTTTCTCAAAGAGATACACTGACCGTAAGTCCTGTGAAGAAAAAAAATAGAGTTTCCAATCTGTAGTGGGCTCATTTACATATATTTGTATAATCACCCCTAAAGATACAGCTAAAGTGATTAAAAAAGCCCCACAAAATGCACACAAGAAAAGCACTGAGATAAAAGCAGCCAATTGTACTAGAAAAATCTATCCAGAGCTATAAATACAGTCTTGAAAGACTACTCTCTTCTATTCATTTAGTAGGATTATGCTTGTACCTTGTAACCACAGAAAAAATGCACGTTTTGGATTATAAACAGATGCATGTATTTTGGGCATTTTTTGTCTCTAGCTTAACTTTATTCTGTCTTTAAAAATAACACTGCATTAAATGGAGAAATACTATCAGTAACCCATACATTTTTTCACAGATAGAGAATGCACTGGAAGACTGAGATTTTTTTCTACCATAGGCAAGATGCCTCAAGCATTTCAGATTTGAGCTACTATGTTTTCTATGACCAGCTGTCTTCCAGGGTATGTAGATTTCAAGAATGTCTTAAGTTTTGCCTAGCAACAGACAAAGCACAGACTGCCTCTAAATTTCAACATTTTCCTCCATACATTTTGCATGAAGTTATGCCAGTTTCTGCTGCTTGATCTGGTACGTGATTACCATTTCAACATGAAATTTTTTACCATTCTATTTACAGCTCAATAGAGCAGTTGAAGATACTTTTCCTACCATAACAAAAACAAAACTGAGAAGTGCTTTTAACATTAGGTCACTGCTTTATCAAAGCAGAATGATGTCTTTGGGTTTTTTTAATTCAAAATTCCAGAGAGAAAGAAATGGTACTTTGTACTATTGATGCTATTTCCAACACAAGATTTAATTTTGTTTGGGGGCATCGCAAAATCCTGTGCCTTATTGGGCACATGTCCTCTTAAATATTTTCTGTTATAACAAGAAGTTGAATGTACCTTAAGCTTGAAGCATTCAAACATGACTTGCACAACATTTACAAACTAACAAAGGAATTATCCCATTGAGTTAAACTAGTTGTCCATCTCACCCAACATCCTCTGTCTGACTGTGACCTGTCAGCACGTTTGCAGGGTGGGGAGGGAGGATACCAGTACTTTCATATTTAGAGCAGAGGTGTTTCTAGCCTTCTCTATAATTAAATGGTAAAAAACACAGATAGGGAGAGCAACACATCTTTTCATAAATGGTTCTCTTGCATCAGAAATCATTATATAAAGGAGAAATATCACCCACCACTTCCTCCTGTACCCATATACCAAGTTTTTTTAAATACTTACTTGCTTAAAAGTTTGTTTGCGATACTCAACATACAGAGACATGTATCCAGAGATAAGTCTAAACTGTTAAATCTATATAATGTCTTTTTAACTAATGCATGTAATGATGAACACGCTACTAAAAACTCATGTATCTTATGCTGGCCAATATTCTCTAAGCCTGGGGCCTCAGTTTGAGAGCCTGCATTGATAGCAAATGTGAATTAATACAGAATCTGGGTGTCACTGCAAAACTGATCTCCTATCTCTTGACATATTCTGACCTCTGCTGTTATAAAATGGAATTTATTTTGACAATAATTATTTTCTGCCCTCAGCTGAATAAGAATTTTCAGTATCTGCAATTATTTGGGGTAAAGAAATGATGGGAAAATCACTTTTATTTTACACCATGAAACACAAAAATAAAGTGCCCAAGCTTTTCTTTCCCCCTCACAGTCCTACCATCCTGTCATTTATTATAAGCTTCATCATTTGACTATTACATAAATACATATACTTTGTTCTTTTGGCATCTAGACACTATACGCTACCAAACTGTCCCAACATCATCTTTCTCTAAGAATGCATTGTTTTAGGCTTTTATGACAGACCAGTAAACCCACCCAGCACATACCAATATACAAACTATTGCTAATCTGAAATTATTCGTACCTAGTTTCATGCCTAGTTTTAGGCAGGACTTTCTTTTTTCCAGTTTAAGTTGCATTTTCATTACAAAAATATTCTATGGTAGACTATCAGGCTCTCCATTATGTACAAATCTAGGACTTCATACTGACAGTACTGGTTAGGAAAGAAATATATTCTAAATATGCCATACATTAACATCAGTGAATGCGTAAATCTGAATGAACAGTGGCTGCATTGTTTGGCAAAATTTTGAAGTCAGCAAAACACTGCACTTTCAGAGTGATAGGTACACTCTGAGGGGAAAAGAAACAGAGTGTGTCCATCATGATTCTCTGCTTCCAAACTTCTCTTTCCCTTCTGGCTAAGAAGGCTCCTCTTAGGCCCTGATCTTGAAGATTAAGGTGTGAACCTGTACTGTACTTATCACAAATGCTCAAAGATCATTTGCTCTTCCTTTCCCTTCATAATGCCTGTCACACTTCAAAATAAAACTGCATGTACAGCTTGCATTATTTCTGCCAGACTTGCTGATTTCCCATGGCTTGGGAGATGATAAAGTATTTGATCAAATATACTTATAAGCATGACTTTATGAATTTAAGACTGTATCTCCCAGTCAGAAAACACTTTTGGTTCAGGAATAGAAAGACAGTAGCACAGTGCATAATGAGTGTTTTAGCACCAAATGCTATTTTTATCCTCATGTTTAACTAGGAAAGAGACCCTAATCTAAAATCAGCCAGATCACCCTTATGCCAAAAGGCTTAAGAGCTCTTTTAGAACTACGGGTAGAAAATAGTCTTGTTCAGTTCTTTTCAGTCTGTTTTCACCATCAACTTTGTTCTTTCTGAGCAATACTAAAATTAATGGAGTTTATTGTTCTGCATGCAACAATGCAGGTTGGTTTTATTTTCACCTTCATGCATATAGTTAAATGGGGTTTTTTTAAATAATTGAATATTTTGCTTCTGTTGAGACAAACATATGGAAATTTGCCTTAATACTTTTATTGGAGTAAAAGCAGGAAACACAACAGCATAATATAAATAAACCACTGAATCTTAGAGGATCCTCAACTGTAACTACAAAACAAACAGCCAGCAAAGCTCAGCACAGCACCTCACTCCATCGCACAGATGTCCTGAGGACAGCCCGTTAGTTTAGAACCCCCAACCCCTCACCCCCCATTTCAATAACCATCCTCAGACATTTTCTTTTGCCTTCAGTTGTAACCATCATCTGCTGGAAACTAAACCAGAATGGACACCTTCAAAATGTTAGTGCACCTCCAGTGCACCTCCAGTAACAAATACGTAGACTGTCAGCAAGGATGCCAGACAACAAGTTATACAGACTACCACAAATGTCTTTAGCATTACAACTGATTTTTTAAAAATATGGAACAACTTCAAATTAAACATGTTAAGACAGCTCAGGTTCCTACTCAAAAATTTTATTAATAAAGACAGCAATTTTGGACAATACAAGGATGAAGGCTCAGTTGTGCTCTTTGTATAGAGACCACCCACCAGTATCCTGCAAGTGGTCTCAAAAGTTTATGTATTGTTTTCAACGGTATTATAGAATCTGGCAGGTATTCAATCAAACCAATAAGGTTCTATGGTTAGTTTACTTTTATATTCTATCAAAAAATGTGATGAGAAACTGAATAGCCTAAACCAAAGAGTAGCATGATAAAATAGGAAGTTTGAGAAACCAATTCACAAAAGTAGAAGTAAACAGAATTCACACAAATAGCATAATAAAAAGAGTCAGGCAAGTTTAGGTAAAAAAGTAACTAAAGACAAAATATAGAAGAAATTCTATGGCTATACTAGAATAAACAGAAAGTACAAATCAGGCATGATGATGGTGAATAAACAGATAATGAAAAGATGGTTTTGATGTTCAGTTAAAGAGCTGGCAAACGCTTCAGAGAACCATGGGACTGGGAAAACAACCACTGAGAGTATAAGTGTTGAAGATGGCAAAGCCTGGAAGAATTTGCTTAATTAAAGTTCTTGTCTGTTCTAGAGCATGCTCTAAGCCATTAGCAATTATCTCCAACTCACAGGGCTGGAAAGGTCTCACTGACTGAAAAAAAAAATTAAAAATAAAAGATCCCCTTCTGACATGCAATGACATGAGAAAGAAAGCAGAATAACAAGGGTTAGAAAAATATTTAGACTATTCTCCCCAACTTTGGTTTCTAGGAGGGTATTAAATATTGCTGATTCTACCACCACCAAGCCATAGCTTTTTGGGAGGGAGTAACACTTTGGTTTGAAAAGTCACTTTTTTTTCCTGCCTTGGCAAACTAACTGGTCTGACACACCAGAAAAGCACTAAGTGGGCTATAGATGGAATGAAGTTATGCAACTGGGAAAAAGCCTTGTTATTTTATTTAAAGACAGACCATGGAAATGCAATCTAGGTAGGGAAATCAAAAGGTCATTACGTGAAAGTGGGAAGACCACACATGTACAGAACAAATTTCTAAGGTGACAACATCAGACTGGGATAAGGGACTAAACTGGGCCCAAGAGAAGTTATTTGAAATTCCAGGACACTCCAGTATGTTCTTTACAGAATTAGGTCGTGAACAACCACCCTATATTATTAATAAACCCAAACTGAGACATTGCATGAACATTAAGGGGGAAGACAAAAGTTTCCTGTTAAATTCCTCAGTTGGAGCACTGGTCCAAAGTTCAGGAAGAGAAAACTCAGCAGAACTTGGCTACAAAATCTTATTCTTAAAACAGGGTAACTGAACACTTAAATAGGATATTCCTGTACATCTCAAAACAAAGTTAGCTTTTTTGTTTTATAACAGACTTGACTTCAGTTTGTAGTCAGTCACCCCCACACCCTTTTATGCAATGCCACTGCCTTAAGTGGTTATTTACCAGTTTGTATTGGTGCAGCAGTTGTCTCGCTCTTAGTTTGGTACATGCTATTTCATGTACCACACTTCAAGAAAAGAGTCTTAAGAGTATGAGGACCAGTTATTATAAATAAGACATGAGAGGGAACACTTCTTTTACAAATTTATCAAAGCAAGAGTTGTACTACATGGTTTACTTTGCAGCAAAGGAGATTGTCACATATTAGGGAAGAAAAATCAACCAGAAAAGTTAAGTACCAGTTTTTAAGAGGTTAAAGTACATAGAGATAGACAGATAGACAGACAGATATGCCAGGAATGGTCTACGTATAAGAATATCTAGTTTTACAAGAGAGTAGTGATGAACTACGTGACCCTTAAGCTCCTTTCAGCCATATATGCAATTTTCACATAATTACTCAGTCTCATCATCTAAATACCAAACCCAGTGAAAATTCTTAGTTAAGCATGTATGTATCTCCAGCATTTAAAGGACAAGACAGAACAAAGTGAGTTTCAGAGGGAGTTTTGGAGCTGTTTTGGAAATTAGGTTCTTCAGAGCAACTGCTCAAAACACACAACCTAGATGCAAAAAAGGTCTACAAATAAATCAGTTTATTTTAGGATACATACCCTAAGTGTCTAGCCAAAAATTCAAACCTGTAATGTCTACTATGACATGACATTATTAAAACAAAAAAAAAGAAAAACTGCATAATACGTGGTACAGACACAAGTACTACCCCCACAAGTACTTATAACTACTCAGATCAGGGTAATTGCTAACTCTGAAGACACACAGTTTAAGTGGCACTTACAGTATCATACATAACTCAAACACCAGGTTCTGTAACTCTAATGTTGTTGTAAAAGTTGCACAGAGGACTATGATTTATTAGAATTTAAAGACTATGGTACTGGTCACATCCAATTTACGCCCTCTAATGAATTCTGTAATAAATTCCTATGTAAGGCCTGTTAATTCTCATCACTTAGAGGGGATGGGGAGGAAGGAACTGGTTAGTCTTTATGTGCGAAGTTATTAGTGTTACACTGCTCAGAGAAGCTCTTAGTGGTCCAGCTGTGCTCCTCTGGTGACCTGCTGCACTGGAGATGCCTGCAGAGCTGGGAAAGTGCAGGGTGGTGGTGCTGAGGATGCCTATGCACCACTGGCACCTTCTACATTTCCACAGAGACTACATGATAGTGTCAGACAACAAGAAGAAAGAAAATAAAATCTGTTTTCCCTTCCCTTGATGGAAGATTGTCTTGAGCTAGTAAAAGTGACTGACCTACAAGCTTTCAAGGACAGAGGGCTCCTCCTGGGCACCTCCAATGACAGAGTTACGTGGGAATGAGGCAGATACCAGTGGAGAGAATAGCTGCAACTACTGCAGGGTTTTATTTGAAGAATCTCCAGAAACCACATAAGAAAAATAACATATTTTGGAAGGGAATATTCAAAGTAAAAGTAGGTCTGGACTTCATTACATAGCTTTTGGTTACAGGTGCTACATGAATCCACCTGCTCAAGGCATCATTTTAGATATGCATATAAATAAAAAAAAAAGGGAAAAAAAATCAAGTTTTTGCCACCTCAAGGAAGAACATGCAAAACTCAACAGAGCCTTGCTGCCAGAGGTGAGAAAAGAAGAAACACAGAACAAAAGTAGAGAGCTCTAGGAGATGTGCTATTTGTGTTTGCATTTGAGAAATGGGGGTGGAAAGACGAGAAGAGCCACTTCTGTTGTCAGCCCCATCCCCTTCAGCACACACTGTCAGAGTATCCAGCATAGCCCTTATGTAACCCTGCCTCAGGTCTGCAATAGAGACATGACATTTGCTACACCTTGGTCTCCTGTCTTTGCCTACACCCAGTGCTGGAGAAGGCGAGAGCCTGGATAATTCCAGTTCCACTGTTGCTTCCAGCAGTCCTGTGCAACATTACTGCTGAATTCAGGAAGGTTATGAAGAAACCTGGCAAATTGAAACAACCCCAAGGCCTGATGACTAAATATTTCATGCTAATGGCACCAGAACCTTAAAACAAACAAACAAACAAACAAAATCACAAATATGAAAGTCTGTGTTAGATTTATCAATAGAGGTCAAAGGACAGATTTGGCATCAACAAAGTAAATGGCTCATCTTTCATTTAATGTCTTTGAAGAAGTAAATTAAAATTAAATAGTGTCTAACAAAATAACCAAAAAGCATACTAATATTCTTGCCTACATCTAGGAATAATACAACATAACTATCCAAAACACATCTTACCAAAACAAAAAAATCGGTACAACAAAACAATTCTGAAAAATATATTCAATATTATTTAGAAACAACTTATGCTGTTTGAACATGAAAGATTTCCTTTATAAACACTCTAATGGCAAGTTGAGAATTCCTGCAAAATATCTTCTGAATCCTTGGAAAGTCACAATACACTGCAATGGAAGACATTGCTACTTTAACAAATCTGAAAACTTGGTACAAAGTGAAACTGAATTAAGAAGTAAAGATTTTCATGGCTAGTGACATTTTTTTGAATAAATTTGTGATACTGAAACCTCTGCTAAAAATATTTAAAAAAACCTACATGGGAACGATACTGTGGCAGAAAAGTCTTTGTAGCTCTATAGTAAAGTAATTTTACAAACATTGTAAAGAGTTTTGTGCTACTCAAAAATGCACAGCATTATCCAGAATAACAGAAAATAACTGACAAAATATCAACTCAACTTCTTTCTGTCTTGATGTTACTTTTTTCACATGAATGAAACACTTGTGAAATTCATAGCATTTGAATGGCAAATACACATTTTTTTAGTATGATATAGTGAGGGATATTTTAAGACGCCGGAATGTCATTAATTTGTGCCCCTTAGCTCAGCATTTTGTAAATTATTAGCTCTAGAGCACCAAAACAAAGTAAAGCCTCTCTAAGCCCATTTCATCCAACTACTGGCATTTAATTTAAACATGACTTCTAAAATCTAATGCCAAAACCCAGCATATGCTATTTATCATAAAATTGAGAAGGAAGTTTGATGTCTTTCTGTAGGTATATATTATAAAAGAGCAACATGGAGGTTGGTTTTTTTCCTTTTTAAGCCTAAAGCTTGGTCCTTTCACTTTCCCAAGATTTCACACAAGTACCTACATTTCTGCTAGTAACAAGTCCCCGAGGTTTGACATGTCACTGTCAAACCTCTTCCTATGGCGTCAATAGGAGGGGAGGGAAGGGAAAGAAGAATGTAATTGAGCATAATGCTATTTAACTATTGGCTTTTCTGGTTACAAGAGAAAGACGAGCCTCACACCTCAAAAAGGGAACAAACTTGTACTATCAGATGCCTATTCCTGCTGAGTTTTACAGGAAATAGCAAGTCCTTGGCTGTTGTGCTCTGTCACAGGTAGCTGCACAAAGGGTTACAGGACCATCCAGCTCTGTAGCTCTGCTCTCTAGAAAAGCTTCAAACTCCGAAGAGGTTGTAAGAACCCCCAAACAGGGTTAAAAATGAAATTACAGGGGGGAAAGTGAAGAGCTTCAGAAAGTTTATGAAAGTTTGGCTCCAGGAAAGAAGTTCTCCCGACAGTAGACGCTACTTTGTGTTTGTTTGTTTTTTAAATCCATGAAACAGAACACACCTACCACTTATCTTTTCATCCTGAGCAATTCATTCGAAGTCAAAGCTTTGGTCTGAAGCTTAAGATCTTTTATTTTATTTTATTTAGTTCTGGGCTACCCTTAAAGGAGCAGTGAGAGAGGTTTAAAACTGACAACATCATTCACCAGAAATACAAGTTATCTGCTTTTAGGCAGTTATGGAGTTCACTTGTTTCAAGTTCTTCAAGTTTGAGAGAAAAAATTTGGACTTCTAAAACTCCTTACTTTAATTAATGATTTGCTCTAACTTGACTTTAAATGAATTTAATCACTATGGCAAAACAGTGAAAAAAAATATCAGCATCACCTGATATTTCAAAGTAACATCTTTAAATTGGTACTTTACTGTTTAATCAACCCCCACTTTCAGCCACAGGACCCTTCATACTAGGCTTCAAGCAGAACAGACAATAGAAGCACTGTCCTCATTGACATAATTCTGAGACTTGAGTAACAATAGAGGCCTGAGATTCACAAGCGGTGGTGAAGAGTCCTGCTGCATTGTCCCACTCCCAGCCAGCTCTCTCTAGTGTGGTTCTCTGTCCTCACAGCAGGAGAGGACACAGGGCTCCTGTGGCCCCCTCCACTCCCAACCCAAAGATTTTGATCAGATAATTTTAATTCACATGTATACAAGAATTAGGGGGTTTCTAATAATTCCACAAGTCCTCCTTACCCAAAAGGATGCAGAAGCCAAAAGGAACATACTGAGGAAGAGAAATTGAGGAAAATCCACCACAACTGGACAAAGAAATAGAATTTAAGGATCCACTTTCCAACTTTAAAAAAAAAAAAAATCTAAGCGATCTCATTTTCATTTTGAAAAGTTATCTGGAAGGTTTTTTTTAAGTCATTATTTACCAAAAAAAGAAAATAAGGTCACACAGAAGCACTGAAACACAAGGTAAATAATATCCATAACCTCAGAAAAGATACTTAATTTATTTTCCCTGGCAGCTGTTTTAATCCCCAGTTGAAAATACCTTCTCTCTATTTTGTGCTTAAAAGACAAAAAAGTTCAAATTCACAGGCAGGCTGCTGTAGCAGCTCTGAGTTCATATGTTCCTGTTCACCTCAGCTGGGCAATTTCCTAACTCTGATGGGTGCCACTAAAGGAATCAGATTGTTTAACATCCTATATAAATAACTGGAGATGAATGCTCAAATCCACCAGCACACAGACAAGCAGAAATCAGCAATATGGTAATTCAGCGTGATGCTGAATTTAATGTAAACATTCCTAAAGGAATTCAACAGGAGATAGGAAGCAAGATAGATTTGGGTACTGTAGCACAAATTACAGCAGAAGGTCCACACGATGATATTCAAACCAGAAAATCCCACTCCATGATCTGGAACAAAGGACCTTTACCTGCTCCTAAAAAAAATCCCAACAAAACAAAAAATTCACACAAAACCTTCTCCAGCCATGAGTACATCTTAAAGGTGTTGTGGGAGACATTGAGTACTAACCACCTTGAACCTTCTCCCCCACAAACTTAATCTCTGCAGAGTTAAACAAATATTAATAATTGAAAAGTACATAAAGTGATTTTACTAAGGGGGTAATTAACAACTTCATTTCAGTTTAGCAGCTGATTTTTAGTTGGCATTAAACCAACAGGAGCTTAAAAGAACCTATTACACAGGGATAAGTTTTTGAATAACCTTGCGAGTTACCAGCTGCGGTTTGATGTGGCCCTCAGACTTCAAAGGCTCCTTTCATAACAAAACAGGACAAAGGCAGAGAGGTCTTTATCATCATTTATGGTAAATAAGAGACAAATCCACTATGCACTAGAAAGCTGATGTAAGGAAAAGACTGAACTTTGCATGAGCTTCATCAACGTTTTAGGAGCTCTCAATTATCCAGCAGTTTTTGATTAGAAGATGCTGGTAGTTTGAAAAGGCAACAACAAACAGTCCAGTAGCATAGAAGGACACAGATAAAAAGCTTCTGCTACTCTGCTATCAGCAGATGCTTGTGAGGACCTATCACCACACTGCAGTGGAGCACGTGCCCAGGAATTTTCTGACACCTTAAGTGAACAAGTCAGAGCCTCTCATCCTGGGCATAGACAACTCAAACTCTTAGTTTTCTACTGCTCAGTCTTAATGGTTCTTATAACCCTAGTCATGAACATTCATGCAGACAGGCAAAACTGACCATCCCTGGCACCAGTGTTAGAGGAATTGCACATTAGGGTCTAATCACGAAATACACGCACTGCTAATAATTAGGCCGTGTAGAAACATAAGGATCACCCCCTCACCAGAATTCTCTGATAAAAAACCAGCAAGGACATAGAGCTTAAAATTAACATAGTGTAAAATGAAAAGTACAAACCCTTAAGTGGAAAACTGCCAAATGTAATTTTCACAATTACCATTTAATTTAAGAAGCAGATCAAAAGCAGCACATCATTTACATTTTCAAACATTAAGTTTTAAAGATCAAAGACTTCTAGTATTTCCAGACTGCATATATGTGAGTAACTTAGTTCAAGTAATGAATCTATGCAGAGATGCTCATTTGCTCCACGCAGCAGTTTCCCCATCGTCTGAGACTGTAGCACGTGGTATCTGCAATAAGCATCATCAGCAAGCACCCACTGGAATAAAAGCAAGAGGCTTCAAGGTCTAAAATAGCAGTGTAATTTTCTGACTGCTGGAGAACTCTCTCCCTTAAACTAGCCACTGCTTCAGAGATTTTTTCAGAGCTCTAGCCTGACAGCTGTGACTTAACAGTACTTTTACGATGGTCATTAAAGATTCCATGTCATCACCAAAACTGTGTTTTTATGCTAAAAAGTTAAATAGAGAGAAGTATGTACTGAACTATGTAAATATTCCAGAACATGTCAGTTTAATTCCATGTCAAAATGAAATGATGACAGCAGAGGTGATAGTTTAGTGACCACTGGGAGCTACTCTAACAGATCCTGGTCAAATTCAGTGTAAAATAGAAAGTGTCCTGGCACTTATATCCAGGAAACAGTATGAACTTTTAGTTCATACTGAAAACTCATGCCTACTTCTGAGCAGTCCCAAAAACCTGCAGCTCAGAATTCAATATTAAAACGAGATTTTTCTCATCAGAAAACCACAGAGCATCATGGCCGTAAAGCTTATGCTAAAAAGAGAGACAATCATTTAAACTGAACCAGTAAACAGGAGCTGCTTGTGGAAGTCAAGAAGATGACCCAAACTTCTCTTACTAAGTTGAGGAACATGATAACATGAGGAGTATGTGCAACTGTATTCGGTACTTGACTGCTGGTGTTACAATAACATCCAATCCCTGAAGCGTTCCTTACAGCATGCGAAGATCCTCAATACACCATACTGTCTATCAGACTGGTCCCAAGCACATGATGGATTTTTATCTGCATCTCCCTTATGTTACCTATTTCCCTTCCAAATCACAGGATTAAAACTACTTTAAAAGTAGATAGAAGGGGATATAAAATACTAGCATTTACATAGGGACTTTAATTCTTATATCACGGTATTACACATCTAACACCAGAAAGAAAAGGGCAGAGGAAATCCACATACCTACTTCAACATAAGGGAGTTTAAAGCAGCTTTCTCAAGAATAGCTTCTTCAACAGACACTTCTCATGGTAAGGATGCTGCATTCTATAACTAAGACCATAAAGCTCTTGAAAAAATGAACAGTCATTATATTTTTACAATAGTTGAGGCACCTATATATTATTAGTATTCTGGTAACAGTCTTCCTTACAGATAAAAGAGGTTACACAGAAGTAAGTTTCATACTTAAACCTTCTGTCACAAAACATAAAAAAAATGAGCAATATCCAGGTTCTTTACATGAAGAAAATGATGTGTTGTGTCTGGCTGCAATTAACATGTAGCAACCTAATCTCAAAGGATATTTATATTGCATAATGCTGTGGGTATTCCTGCCAGACCTACATGGGCTCGCATGGATTTCTGTCTGACAGCAGCCACACTGCTCCCAATTCCCAGCCTACAACAGGCAAGCAGACACAGTCAAAGCACTTAGGAGTCTTAATCTGCATCTCTGTGAAAAATTCAAACCATTATGTGCAAGCTAAGCAACACTTAAATGCACTGATGATTAAAAAAATGGTGAAATTGGTGCATGTCACACCTATCCCCACTAGTGGTCTGCAGAAGAGCGCCCCTGCCCAAAATGGAATACATATTCCCTACCATCAGGAAAAAAAAAAAAAAAAAGACATACATTTCTTGAGTGGAGAAACATGTGCTAGGTGGGGTCTAGATGAAAAGGACCTGGAGATCAGATTTCCTCTCCATATCGTCCCCCCAGAAGCAATGTGGGGGGGAGCGTGCAAAAGGTTCACCCGTTCCCATACGGCGCAACAGTGCAAAAATAAAGGTAAGATGTGGCCAAGCTACAGTCACAGCACAGCTGGGTAAGGAAATTTAAATAAATAAATAAATAAATAAATAAATAAATAAATAAATAAATAAATAAAAGGGACGTGAGGAGGGCTGGCATACCTTTACAAACAGCTGAGACACACCAATATCCTTTCCACATTTCACTCGCCCATACTGGAAAGGTAGCGTGACATTAGAAATATCTTCTACTGCCAGAGAGACATCCTCCTCTATCCTACCTCCTCTGCTGATCAGAGAGGAAATAAAAAATAATCAGATGAGTCACCACTGGAAGTCTGCATGGCTGGATTGCATCTAGCCCATCAATGCACCAGACACAGGAAACCAAATTACTGCCAGCCTCCCGATCATCTACTGGGATGCTGGAAACTGCTGTTCCAGCCTTACGCTTTATTACCATGACCAGTTAATAAGGTTTTTCCAAGAGACTTGCCTGCACACAAAAACCAAATCTTGTTGCTGAAATGTGCATGTTAAGTATTTTGTGTTCTGACAAAATTCATCGTTATACTGAGAACCAGACATGATTTAATAGCATTATCCTTCTTAACTATGGTATATCCAAATATGTTTAGGAAAAGAACATTCGCCTTTTTATTACAATTTTCAAGAGGAGACAGTTTTCAGAAGGAAAGATCAAAGATTCCACTGGAAGATCGAATGATACAAGATTTTAGTTGCCACAATAAAAAAATAAACACTAATTTTAGAAGTTCTTGGCTGGGGAGGTAAGAAAGGGAAGAAAATAAAAAAGTAACCATAAGCACGCATATACTAGCATTTTTCAGTCAGGTCTAACAATAGGCTTCCATGTCCCATGGTAGGTAAGGCAGAGGAGATACTGATTTTACAAATATGTAAGTGAAAAAAATTAAAATAAATGTAATAATACATTCAGAAATTTAGAACAGTCTCCAGCGGTATTCCTCCAATGTTTTAAATTACTAAATGCAAAACAAATGCAAAAGAAAATCCCAGATTTATAAAGCCAGCGCATTCTACTAAATTTCACAATTTAAATACTCACAAGGTAAGAAATTCACTTGAGTAAGAAGAAAAAGTAGTTATTTACAAATAACCTTAGGTGCACATTTGTCCTCGTCCCTTTCCAAGCTCCTCTTCTCTGTCATTTCTCCACAGTGCACAGCTCCCAGCCCTATCCAATGACACCTAACATGCAGACCTTCCTGGAGTCTGAGAATACTTTGCAAGACCTACCCCAGCGTCACAGAGGACTTTTGGATTTTATCAGACACATGAAAGTTAGGTCATTAGTGAGCAACCCAGTCTGTGCTTTTTAATGGAGATCTGTCTTTGAAAAAATTCATCCACACATAAGACTCACAGCTGTGAAGCAATACCCTCCTGAATAAACATCAAGTTGATGTTTATTATATCAGGGATGCTTTTTTCCCCTCCACAGCATCAGGCAAATGTCTGTGAAAGATATCCATCTGTACCTAGAGCTCATGCCTTCATCCTTACTCCATTTCCATTCAGTCCAAATAAAATCGACTACAAGCAACCTTTATCTATATATATACATAGATATATATATATGTATATACATATATATACATTTCTCTATATCTATATATATATATTTTATTTTTATACATATATATATACATACACACACATACACAAAGGTGAAATCTTTCTAGTTACTTAAGATAGTGTCATTTTGTTACAACTTCAACCTCTTCTATTTTCAAAAGAACCTGCAAGCAAATGTCTGGCCCATTTTCACTCAGGAAAATGAGTGAAACATTTTCAGGTTCATCAAAAGAGGTACATTTTGTCAGTGGCACTGTTTAGGCAAACAGGGCATGGTGACACAAGGAAGAAAAGAGGTCTTTCCTAGAGCAAAAAATGCAGTAATGCCTTTGTCCCCCTGCTTTACCTAATCTTAAATAGTTTCCAAAGAAGCATTTCAAGGCAGTGCAACAGGTATTGCAACAAAACCCTTCCAACCCTGTAGTGTCAAACCTGGATCTTCATTTTTCTTCCACTTCGACATCTGGTTTCATAGAATCACAGAATTGTTAATGTTGGAAAAGACACTTAAGATCATCCAGTTAACATCCTGCTTGCTTCAATGTCAAGTAGCCAATAACTAACTGAAAGAGTATACTTATGTCATAGTTTTGGAGGTATCAGCAACTCTGACACAGTACTATCATGACTGATCCAAGCTAGGACGTTACCACTGGCAAAAACTGACACTCATCTGCCACTTCCAGCACCCTGAAATTCTGACATAGCTGCACAAAAGGCATTTTGGAGCCCCACAGCATACTGGCTGGTTTTTTATCAATTTCCTTAATCTAAACAGAAAACATCCTGCACTTGCTTCTGTTCTTTATCACATCTTGATTTTTTTAGCTGATGCAATCATTTGAACATGTGGAAAATCTCACATTTGAACATATGGAAAAATCACAGGCTAGATTTTTCAAATTCCTTCCTGAAAGAAAAAAATAAGAAATAAATAACAAATAGCACAGTCAATAAAGTAATTCCAGGAAAGAATTTACAAATAACACTGGAGATTAGATCTGGGATTGGACTGCCCTCAATTTGGGGGCAGGTGTCCCAGTACCTCTGAAGGATCATCTCCCAACTAACATAGCTCCAGTGAGACACAAGGACTGTTTCTGCCATATGAGAAGTCAGTGTGCAAGAATATCAAATACTTTCAAATGCTTTTGCTCAGAAACTCCTCAGTTCCTGAGTAAAATAGTTCCAACTGTATTTCAGCCTTATGAAATTCATCCTGAAGAAGTTATTTATAGCTAGAAGCCAGTCTCCTTAATCCAGGTGTCTAGCTTATACCTCAACCCTGGGCACCTACCAACAGATCCCGAGTCAGGTAAGGAAGAAAGTCGGGCAATGAGCAGAAGCAGGTGACTTAAGAAGCCTCCAGGGAAAGGGATGTCTTGTCTAAGTTCAGGTATCTGCCCCTCTTCATCCCACTAAGCCAGCTGCAGCCCAACAGTGAGCTGCCACCAAAAGGCTGTCTCCACCAAAACCACCTCTTCCCTGGCATGAGGCATCTTGCCTCCCAGGAGCCAGGCAAGTACCAAATACCACAAAACAGGCTGATTTTCCATCATCAGATGAACCCCCTGAGCCAAATCACCAGTGGGTCAGGCACACCACTGCCACTGCAAAAGGAGGCAGGAGAAGCACAGGCCAAGCACAGGAGTTTCAATGACACCTTCCTGGGATACTATCTCAGCACTAACACAAAACCACATTGTTTTGGGATCTACTGTAGGAGGACAGCTTGGCCCAAACAACAGATTTCACTGTCTGTGCTAGCTGAACTAATCCCAACTCAGCTAACTCCTTTAATGCTGCGTTACATTACAATGATTGACTTTTTTGGCCAATGCAGTGATAACTATTTCCCTAAGTTAGTATATTATGTTTCTTTTCTAATAGTAATGACTGAGAGCTGAATCACATCCAGAAACAAAACTCAGAACTTTCACATGAGCTGGTACAAAAAAAATGTGCCAACATTTGCACAACGTGTGCCAGCACTGGCAAAAAATATAAAGCAAGTCTTATAATCTTCATGCCCTTCTAAGATAATCCCAGATGTTTTGTACTATGAACGGAAAACACTGTTTAAATTAGATTTCTCTATTCAATATAACACAAATGAAAGCTTTACAGCTAAGTATCCAGTTGGAAGCTAGCGCGATGTGAGTCAGATCCATACATCTTTCTTTCATTGAAAAAATAAAAATTAAACACTATTCAAAAAAGCTAAATATACAACTTTATGCAGCAGCTCACAACATGAAAAACCACAAAACCTATTTTAAAGTAGCTTATTCACTACATTCCTTAAAAGTTAGATTTTTACTTGGATTGACAGTATTCAGATATGCGAAGTACAGCAAGACCCAAAACACTCCCCCTAAGGTAATTCGGATAATAAGTGAGGTGTGTCAAGCACACCTCAGACCAGCAGATTCATTTCTAGTACACTGAGTCTGAGAGCACATGCTGTTTTTCATTAAACTGCTGTAGCTGGAAAGCCCATTTAAAAAAAATGATAGTTAAGTTATATTAGCCTTGTTAAGCAAAAAAGGTTGGGTTTTGTTTTGGTTTTTTCAAAATGTCCTGCAGGAGTGGATAAAGGAACTTTAAAGTGGAGGAGTGGTAGGTACAAGAAACAGCTGGAATCTATCTGGTTCTTACAACACAATAAAACCCAAGTGTTTTCCAAAGCTCAGCAAGGTCACCGTCTAATGTACTATACACAAGTGCTCATTAAAAACTTAAAAATTTAGACCAAAAAACAGTGCCTGACAAAGAAAAGGTGCTAAAAGTGAGCTCTTGGTAATGAGGCAGGAGCAAGGGGCCAGAGTAAAATATGCTAAATGTGGAAATCAGTATCATCTCACCTTCTCCCTAAATTATGGGCAGAAAAAAAATGCATAACCTCATAAAACTGCAGAAAGGATCGGGACACAGTTCAAAAAACAAACACACAAAAAGACAGGAGAAAAAGAACAAAAGTAACACCAGAACTAACTGTAGTTGGTAACCACAAAATACAGAACAGAAGAACACAAAAATCTGGACAGAATTTTCTGTAGATCCCTGTAAGCAGCAATGCATTTCCCCAGTATAGAAAACATACCCATTTCTATAGTCAACAAGTTAATTCTTCCTCTTAAAGTGCGTGCAGATGCTGCTTTCATGCAAAGTTTTAAAACAATGCTCAAAAGTACAAAGAGAAACTGTCCATAAAGGAAACTACGCTATGAACTCAGCTCAGAGCTATGGATGCCCATCACATACTGTGTGAAGAGGACTGTGTGAGGACAGACTTTTGATTCACCCTAAGAATTTCCAAATATAGACTTGAAAATATATAAACCCACCTTGCTGAAACCAGAAAATAGATTTTATTCTCAAGCAAAAGTTAGTCCCATTTTTCTCCCAAACACATTATAGATATCTTTCCCGAGGCCTGGAAGCAAGGGGACAATAAAGTAACAGAGAGAATAACGTTCAGCCAGATCAAACAGTATTACTGTCACCCTCTCCCTCTAAAACATTGCTGCTAGCCCTGTTATATGACATTTTACCACAGCACTTTCAGAGTCTGCAGGCAGTGGAGAGAACATTATTTCTAGGATTTAAATTCACACAGTATTTACTTAGCAGAATGTATATTTATGTATCGATTCATATGTATATATTAATTGGATACACTTAGATTTATTCCATGCAATGCTCATTGCCAAGACTCTAGACATAATAATGAAATATTGATGCATCCACCTAAAGGAGGATTAAATACATCCCTTATGTAGATGTGAGCCAGGGCTTCAGCAGCTGTACTGTAAGATGTTCTCCAGAAACCAGCCCACCCAGGTTTTATGACTTGACAGAATTACCCAGTATTAAACATAGTTGAGACAACAAAATATATAGATTTTCCCTTTTTGTTCACACATCTTTCATTCTGACACTATTCAGGACATTGACTGGCTCTCTACACATTAATTAAGAATACATTACCCAGAACTGAGAAAAACATTTTCATAATGATTAGTTCAACTTAAATAAAGGTACCTTCGAGAAGAGGATTTGAACAGTAAGATGAGTCCTCTATCTCTACAGTTATTCCTCCCATCTGCCATACCAGACTGTATGCATTAGATTCATGCTTGGGGGGAAAACAAAACAAAATAATCACTGAGGTAAGATCTCTATGCAAATACAGGAAAAACATCACTGCTAGACCTCTTGCTGCATTTGCAGAAGCCATAAAAATATACAGTAGAAATGCAGACTTCAAACAGCTTCAACAAACAGAAACATTTGGTGACCACATGTCAGACCATTCACTGGATTTGATTGCTGTACTGTTGGTTCAAACTAAAAGATTTCACCAAGTTGTCCTGGCTCTCAAGTTTTACCTCAAGCAGACTCTTTCTATCAAGTTACTCTGCAAATCCGTTTTTTCAATCTTCTGAGCAGGTGTGTGTGTCAGGACGAGGGAGGAGGGGTATGCATACATACATAAATTTGGGGGTTCCTGGAAAAAGAAAAAAATCCAAAAGCCCCAAAATAATCTTCCAACATTCAAAAGGTAACAGGTACATTTAAATTACAAGGAAGATAGTTTTGGATTCTGAAAAGCACGCTTTAAAGCAATAATGCATGCAGTTATCAGCACACGCAACAGCATTCAGAAAAATTAGGCTTTTTCAGTACCTATTTAATGGTCATGACAGACAGGAGCAGCAGAGGTATCTTTAGTTGCTGTTCATACAAGTTGTGCTTTCTTCCTCTAATGCAGCTTCTTGAAAATTATAAAAACCTTATCTTGCTACAGAAATCCTCATGGTGAAACACCTCTCTCCATCAATGCTGGGTAGGGTTAGCATCAGGAAGGACTTCTGTTCTGCTGCAGTCTCTCTTCTCTGCATGAGGAGCAATCCCAGGACTACACGGTCCTGATTCTGACTGTCAGACTGATGCTCTTGACAACAGTATCTCACAAAATTAGTAGCTCTCAGAACATCTAACTCTAAGAACTTTACATGAGTTATTAGGGAAATAAATTTAGCTCACAAGAAGAGCTGTAAAAGTTTGCAAGGGTTACTTGGCCCAACACCCATTTTTCACTTCAATGCATTTCTCAAGGTTGCTTCACATGCTTTCCTATGGCTCTGCTGCTTCAGTCCAACAATTCATTCAGGCACACGCTCACTGGCCACCCTTGCTCAGACTGGATCTGTACATTTGAGTGCTTCAGGGGGAAAAAAAAAATAAATCAAGCGTTATTTGCCTCAGGGCCCTTTAACTAAAGATTTACAGACTTTGTGGGTCAGGTTTCAAGTTGCTTTAGCAAACAATTTCAAACCATAGACATTTACCTGAAGATTAGGGTTCATTTAAGACACAGAATAGGAATCAAAAGCTCAGATGTTTTACAAGAAAACAGCACACATTTCTTTTCTTTAGAACTCTTCAAGAGGCATTGCTCCTAAAATGGTGAAATGTGTTTCGGGGGAGAGGAACTATGCCTCCCTTTCATTCACAAGGGTGAACTTGGTGGAGGACTGCAGAGAGGGAGAGGCAGACTGCCCTCCCACATCTTGAGGCAGGAAAACAGAGTCGGCAGTCTGGGATATTTAATAGCTGGGGGAAGAATGCTTTGGTTTGGAGGAACAGCTTTTGGCTTGCTTAAGTTATAATATGGAACAGAACACAGTAAAACTATTTTAACCCAGCTATTTCTAGGTTTGGCAAACAGCTCTACCTTTCACAGAATCATAGAAAATCCTGAGCTGGAAGGGACCCACAAGGATCATTGAGTCCAACTCCTGGCCCTGCACAGGACACCTCAAGAATCACATCACGTGCCTGAGAGTATTGTCCAAATGCTTCTTGAACTTTGTCAAGCTTAGTGCTGTGACCACTTCCCTGGGGAGCCTCCCAGTGCCCAACCACCCTCTGGGTGAAGAACCTATTTCTAATATCTAATTGAAAACTCCCCTGACACAGTTCCATGCCATTCCCTGGGTCCCATCACTGGTCACCAGAGAGGAGATCAGTGCCTGCCCCTCTTCTTCCCCTCATTAGGAAGTTGTAGACTGTAATGAGGTCTCTCCTCTTTCTTCTTTTTTGAGAAGCTATTTCTAAGTTGTGGTGTACCAGTGTTTTATTCTGGTCTCAGCATGCACCATCTGCCCAGCTGAGGAGGTAGATGGCCTGCAAGTGAGTTTGACCAGCACCAGTTGCTCCAGAGAGAGCTCAGAAGGCTCCAAAAGTCTCAGATGCAAGGACCCAACCTCACTAACTAGTGCTGACTTCTGGATAAACAATATGTGAGAAGAGCTTGAGTTTTGCACAGAAAACGACTATTCTTTCCCCCAAATAAGTAGATGACCTCGACAGACAGGCCTCCCAAAGTGACTCTAGGAGTGTAACTGAGACAAGCAACATCATCTCTCCTCCCAAATCACAAAACACTAGAGGTTGGGGACTACATTTGAAGTCTCTGCACTGTGAATACTACAGGCCTGCCTTGTCTGCATTATCATTAACTATGACCCAACATGAATCTGAATTAAAGAACGACATGTTTCATTAACTATCACCACATATCAGATACAATTTTTTGGTTTTATTACTCTTAATCAAGCTGTTGGGCTTTTTGGTTTTGGGTTGTTTGAGGGTTTGGTTTTGGGGTGGGGAGAGGGAGTTTTTTGTTTGTTTGGGGTTTGTGGGGATTTTTTTTATTGTTTTTTCTTTTATTTTTTCATTGGTTGGCTGGTTTGGGGTTTGTGGGGGTTTTTTTCACTTTTTTTTAGCATAAGACTAGCACCACAACTAGGAACAAATGTTTCAGCTCCCACCAGCCAGTGGCTGCCTTACAGCATGGAGAATTCAGCTGGGAAGAGGCAGAAGAGGGACCCAACCAGGACACAATTTTCTCTCCCAAAGACCTTCAAGAACACATGGGGTGAAAATTTTTGATGTTGTGGGGTGGGTTTTTGACTACCCCTGAGATCTGACAAATACAGCTGCTCATTCCCATTGCAAAAAGCCCTCAGCTTCAAGGTTTGAGCTCAGGTCTTCTGAGTTTTTTTTAAGTCTCAGAGTCCAAAAAGTTCTGTACTGAAATACAGAAATATGTTAACACAGATTTCATTAGCAAAAAGAAAGAGTAACAGTTTACACAGACATTTTGGCTTGTTCTCTTAAACACATAGTAGCTAGTGTATGTATGCTTTCATCTTCCTCTAATGTTAGGGAGAAGCTGACACACAAAACCTTACCAAAACATCAGAACTTCAAGTTCATAAATATTTGGAAATCTGCCTCATCTTCAAAAGTAATTGTTTAATCATTAGGACTCATCAAGTTTCACTCTCTATCATGTATACACCACTTTGTTTCACCAAGACTCACAAAACCTTGGGACGGGTCTCATTACCCTAAAAATATCATTACTCTTCTCATACAACAACGGAAATGGTTAGTCTTGGCTTTTTAACCCATCTGGATGTAAAGAGTAGAGAAACACACCGGTACTTCTGAAATACAAGCCTAATTTCATAGGGAAATAAATATTTACATTTTCCTTTAACTTTATAGAATTCCTAACATCCTGTTTACCAATACTTTCAGGTTTTCAAGTTACTCGCTTTACAATCAAATGTTTCCCCAAGTTAAAAAGTTCCTTTAAAATGAGAACAGCTTTCACATATCAAAGGATAGTCATACAAATTAGATGAGGAAGGCAGGAAGCTGAGCATTTGTTGTTTTCTTCTACACAAACAGCACAATCCACACTCACATTGCTTTGCTAGTGCTCCCACGTGCTACTGGAAGGCAGAGGGAACCTTCTGTAGGAATGGTACAACCATAAATTTCAAGTGAAATTTAATAATAATTAAAACAAATCCCCAAACCCTTAAAATAGGATTTTCAAAGATGACATCACCTTAATGAAACTATTTAAAGTAAGCTTTGCCAGTTTGCAAAAAGCAATGCAAGATAGGTATACGCGAGGGAGGAATGCTTTAATTACCTAAACTCACAGCTAGCTCTTATAAAATTGACACATGGGGAAGCCAGGACTGCTTTAATTACCTACATTCACAAATCACACAAAGTGACACTTGTGGAGGTCATTTGTGATACCCTTGCCTTTGGTGCTCTCAGTTTAAAATTCTCAGTAGATTTTAAGCACTAGATGTCATTGTTTTACAGAGGAAACAAGCCGGGACTCAGGTCTTGACAAGCTTATAAAGATGAGAGATAAAAAGTAACAAACATTGTTTTTTGAATATATACTCCTTCGAAAGTTACTGGGATAGCGCTTCTGACATCGTAAGTTTCATCTCAAGTTAACAGGCAAATAGAAATAAGCTTAATACGTTAAAATACATATAAACCAGCACTTTAAAGCTCTACTTTAAAAGCACACCACGACTCTTAAGTAAGGCCGTTCAGTATTCCCAACATTTCTCAGCTTCCACGCCATGAGCCTAGCTGGCTCCAGCCGCTCGCTGCCTGACCACACTCGGGTACACCTAGGAACAACCTCTCTCTTCAGGCATTAGCACGTACCGCACCGGTGTAACTCGGTGTAACGATACAGAAACACACATATTTACATCAAGCCCTGTGCGCAGTCAGACACTCATGTTTAAAAATAGGAGAAAAGAAAATGAGTGTTAATTTCAGGTTGCTCTCTGTCCTGAACTCTTTCGTGACAGGAAGGAGTGCCTTTAATTCAGACTGTCTCGGAGCAAGCGCTATAGAAGTAATTTACAAGACGGCAAGAAATTATAAGCCTTAATGACAGGCGGACAGCCAAGCCAGCCTTTAATTTGGATTCAGAGGAGGGGGCGGTGGCGATGCTGCACAGACAGATCTCTGCAAACTGCCACGATACCTTCTAAAAATAGCAGCCCACAGCTGCTGACAAAGAAGCAAAGTTTGGGGCCGCATCCCCAGAGCTGCTGCCCGACGGCGGGGCAGCCCCGCGGGAGCGGGGGGCGCGGCGGGACCCCGCCTCGGGGAGGGGGCACGGGAGGGGACCAGGGTGACGAGGGGCTGGCACACAGCAGGACCGAGAGCCGCCTCACCTCTACCCATCGCTGGGCTTCGGCGAACGCCACCTGGCAGTCGCACTCCGCGTCCTCTCTCCCCTCCATGTCCAGCAGTGAGCGAGCAGGGGCGGCCGGTCCTCACGGGGGCGGGGGCGCGGGAGCGGCCGCTGTCATTCGGCTGCCTCCTTTTAACGCTCCCCGCGCCGTCTCCTCCCCCTCCACCTCCTCCCCGCGGAACTCCCCCTCCCGGGAGGGAGCTCGCTGGCGCTCCGCGACGCAGGAATCCGAGGGAGCCGCGGGCTGTAGCGCAGCGCCGGGCCCCCCGGGCGGCCGGGAGGGGCCGCACCCCCGCGGCAGAGGCGGCGGCGGCGGCTCCCTCCGCCGGGACGCGCGCCCCTCGCCCTCACGGCCGGTGGAGGCCGCCCCGGCGGCTTCCGCCCCGGCGCATACCAGGAATAGCTGGGGACAATCGCACCTTTCAGGGCCGGCCACTGCCGCCCGGGCCCCGCCACCTGCCGCCCCGCCCGCCCCGGGGCTGCCCTGCGCTGCCCTGCGCTCCACCGCCCTCCGCCGGGGCAGCGGGAGCGGAGCCCGGGCCCCTCACCTCCGCACCGCAGCCACCCGGGGCATCCGGCACCACGCTCCTCTGCAGCGTTGTCCCGCCTGGGGACGAAGTTAGGAGGCTTTCCCACCGCTTTGGGAGACGTGAGAGAGCCGCACTTCGTTTTGAGCGCTTTTCATACAAAGTGGCCAAAGCGGAGCTGCCCGGGCAGAACTGGAGCCACACAGCTCGGCCTCCACGCTTCCCTCCCCAGCACCCTTGGCCTCTGTTCTGGTATAACTCACAGCACTCACACCAGTGCCCATTGTTCTGTTTCATCCATGTCTGCTCACAGCACACTGCAACAGATTCTTTGTGACTTCTCTACCCCTCACGCTATCCCAGGCTCAGACCTAAAGCCCGATCTCAGTATGGCTTGACTGCTGAACCTGGGGTGGGTGCCATGCTGAGCTCTGGCTCCTGCAGTAACCACTGATGTGAGGCAGGTTGGGATTATGCTTTGCTGCAACAAAGGTTGACCCACCCTGACCGACACACCAGAACCAGGAGAGGTGATGTGCTAACTGAACACAGCAAAATCCTATTTTCCAATACAGGAATGGACACATGCTAAACAGAAAAGTCGAAGAAATATCAGGGGAAAGTGGTTTTCTGGAATGTTCATACATAGCACGAGGGTTTTGGTTTTTTGTGTTGCTTTGGTTTTGTTTTTTTTAAAAGTACTTGATTTCATTTAACATTTTAAGTTCTCTACAACTACCTGAAAGGAGGCTGTGGCAAGGTGGAGCTCAGTCTCTTCCCCAGGTAACAAGAAGCAGCAGCAGAAGAAATGGCCTCAAGTTGCACCAGGAGAGGTTTAGATTGGGTATTAGGAAAAATTTCTTCAGTTTGAGGGTGATCAAGCACTGACACAGGCTGCCCAGAGATGTGGGGGAATCACCATCCCTGAAGTGTTAAAAAAATGCATGGATGTGGCACTTGGGGACATGGTTTAGTGGTAAATATGCCAATGCTAGTTTAATGGTTGGACTCTATGATCTTATGAGGTCTTTTCCAACCTTAACAATGCTATGATCTTTTCTTACTTGAATGTTTTGTAACATTTTTTTCTTTCCATGTCTTTTCCATAAGTAAAACCAAGTTGCTGCATGCACGCTTTGCTTTTATGGCCCATGGCACAACATACATAATTTTTCAAGGACTACTGAGAAAAGCTAACTTAAAATTTGTACTACACACAAATCAGCATTTCCTGAAGGGATATGGTTTAGTGATGAAACATGGAGTGCTGGTTAACAGTTGGACTTGATCTTAGAGGTCTTTTCCAACCTTAATGATTCTATCTTTCTCTCCTTTAACTATAAGTAGTATTTTTTCTTTCCAAATCTTCTCTGTATGTAGCAAACTGAGTTGCTGCATGCATCTTAGGCTTTTATGATCCACAGCAAAACACAGGTAATTTTTGAAGGACTACTGAGAACTTAAAATTTGTACTTCACACAAATTTGCTTCTCCTGAGATAATGCATCTTATTTCTGCTCTACAAAAAACCTTCTTGGAATAGGAAAGAAAATTTTTAGGAAACCAACATACCAAGAAGATATTAGCCATCAGTTTCTGCAGTATGTGGAAATCAGTGTTGCTAGTGTTACACAAAGGAAGAAAACTGCAGTGACTTTGGCTGAAAGAAGTTCTACAGCAGATGTTTGACATTAATTAAAGTTACAAATTCATAGAAATTATGTATTTAGCTCCTCACCATGGCATGAATTAAGACATCTATGCTTTAGGGTCAGTAATGAATGAAACGATAATCAAAGCTGTAATTTTGAAGTTTTTTCCCACTCTTTTTTCCTGCTCCAAGCCAGATCAGCCACAAGACTAAATACAAATGAAGAATCTGCATATTTCTCAAGTGGGAAGCCTGAACATCTGAAAACAACCTTCTCATCTCACTATTAAGCATCATTGACTACAAAGGGTAAAAAAAGTCTAAATAAAGCATGTATGAGCTGCTGCTGCTGGCTGACATCAGTGTGCATTAGCTGAGGTTACCAAACATTCTTCTGGGGAACAACAGCAATCTTTCTCCAGTTTTTAAGGTCTTTTCACTTCATCTAAAAATACAGTGCTTGTCCCTAAGTAGGAGAAAGTAATTAAGAACTCTATAAAAGTTTAAATTTATTTGAGAATAGAATTCTATGAAACAGGTTTCAGAAGAGATCGTGTTTAAAAAAACATTTTCAAATTCTCACTTATTTCTGGTTGCTTTATTTCACATCAAGGCAATCAAATAACTTTTCTTACAAATTGTTTAATGTTTTAGATCAAATAATTTGAGTAATCTGATTAATCAAGTAACTTGACTAAGTCAGTGTTTAAGTAAAACACTTTTAAGTTGAAGTTATTCACTAAGTAAAAAAAAGTGCCAACATGCAAATTTCATCCTCAAAGTGAATTTTAAAACAATTGTCACAGATAAGTTATCTATGTAAGCCTGAGCAACCAAAATAGTTTATTATTCCTTTGCACTAACAAGATAAGTCACTAGAGTCCTAGATCAGAAAAAGATTACATATACCAGATATGACTGCTAATTGTTGCTTCAAAAGTAGCAAACATAGTACTGTTCTATTTGGCAAAAATGAACCCTTTCAATATGTGTGTGCTCCTAGGGATAAGTTAAGCAACAGTTCTTTTCAAGGAGAGTTCTACAAATATGTGACACAATGTATTTTCTACCAAGGCAGGCTTCCTTTAAGGATAGACAGCATTTATTTTCTAAATGTGGGCTGTTAAGTGTGTTTATTTTCCAAAACTCATATTTCAGTGTCAGAAAACAACATCTTTCTTCTTCTTCCCTTAACTGAATCACACAGCCATGATTGAAAGGAAAGGGCATTGTACTGGTTATTAAATCCTTACGGTTTCTTAACAAAACGGCTGTAATAACATGGGAAAACTTGCACCAATATACTTAAAAGAGCTTGAACAATCCTGAGTGCATAATAGCACACCAGCTCCACTCAGCTGAAGTTAATGTAAGTGCGGAGCATGCATCATCTCTTCACTCCTACACGCGCCGTTTCCATAAGATGATGTGTATGGCTGGCCTGGACTGAAGGAGGTGAAGAGGGGTTTCCTGATAGTCAGTAGCACTGCGTGCCTGTGGCCAAGCCATGTTCCTCCACACAAAGGTGGCGAGGCTCTGGCAGGGCTGCACAAGTTAGAAAATACAGCATTATTTTCCCACGGAGCTTGAACTAATACGCAGAGATTGTACAGCAAAGGCAATGATGCAGACGTTGAGGCATTGCAGAGCCGAAGCACTGTGTGGTCTGCAGGGCTTATCAGCCCCTGGCCACGACCTTGCTGACAAGTCAGCCAAGTTCGTACTTCACTCCTTGTATCCAAGTTATACAGGTTCTGTCGAGGAAAAGGATATTCCAGCAGCTTGTAGATCCCTTTACTTCCTATGCTCCTCAAGATGGTCACCAATGCCTGTGCCAATGCTCTTACAAGGTGGTCTCTGGAAGACTGTTGCACTGCACAGGTTAGGTGAGATGGTATTTCTGCAGTACAGTCTTTCAAAATTTCAATCTAGCAAGGGACCACACAGTAAGCAGACACAGTTCGGCATAAGGACTGGTGTATTGCTCTTCCTTTGGCATCTCAATACAGTGTTCACTAAAATATACCATCTTATATATTAATAAACCAGAAATTAACACAAAATTAAAACAAAATAGAAGGAATCTTTACCCTGCAGAACAACTGATTTGAAGACTATGTAGAAGATGCTGAACAAAATTACCATTGCCAAAATAGTAAGAATTCTTAAGTTTTTACATAACATTCAGGATGTATTTTTCCAGTGTGCCCATGAAAAATCCCACCCCAAATTTACTATTCTAACCTTGTTATCCTTTGTCATGCATTGGTCTAATGAGTTCTCGTACTTAATGAGGAGCTCCAGTTCTGAAGGGATTTTGCAATAAACAGTTGCACAAAAAGAGAGCCCGTTCATTTATTAGTCATTTGTTATTCATTTAAGTCTTCTGAACATTGAAGAGCATATAAGGCGTGACTGTTTCCCTAAAGCGGACAAGTGATGTAGCTAGTTTAACAGCTTTGAACTATGCTTCATTTCTTTCTTCACCCTCCTCCCTCCCCTAAAAGGGCCTTAGCTGTATTAACTATGGCTTACTTGAAATTTAATCATCAAGTCACCTTCAGCATAAAATATGCAATATCCCAATTCAATTGTGCCAACTTTTATTTGATTTTTCTGATATTATCAAGAAGACAGTTCAGCTGGTTTGATTACTAAATCCTTTGATTTTTATTTAAAAGCAAGTTTCAGGGCCTTGCAGGGCAACATAAAGCAAGTCTTAACAATACTGCATTTTATTGGGGTGAAAAAATGTTCAAAAATAGAAGCTCATTAGTGTTGTTTTTCTCCCTTGCTTTTCCAACCATCTCACTTACAGAAAACAGACTAGTGTTGTTAATGGACTCTCCAGGTAACATGTTTTAGAGAGATGATCGTAAGTGATAAGACAGACTCTCAGGCCTCTTTCTTTTCTATGAAGAAGGAAAACTCTGCCAGACTGCTTCTGGCACAACCCCATTCATTTTTCCTGCAATGACAATTGACAGAGAATGAGAGCACTCTCTGGGACACGGACGGTTCAGTTTCCTTTGGCAGTGGGTTTGACTGGAAGCAAACCTAAATTATTCCACTTCTAAGGAACAAATAAGGAATATTTTTCTGGAATGCACATTAACCAAAATCAACCTTCACAAGAATCCTAAAGCATAAGATTGCTTAGCCAAAAAATCCCAAACAAACTCAAAACAAAACCAACAAAATAGATCCAAAACAACCACAGTGCTACTAATTCATGTATAAAAATGGGTCAACAGCATCTTAAGATCTAGTGGGTGAGGTGAGAAGGATGGTACAGAGGAAGGGTATCACACAGCATTCAGTAATGCCACCTGACAAATTTACAATAGATATTCCTAAAGGGGAGAAAAGTATATGACCATCATGGCTACCTTAAAATCTATAGTCTGTTTCTGTTCTTGTTAAACAAAAATTCATTACAACAATTATTACTTTTCTATAATTTATTTCAGTTAGGTGAGATACTTCACATCGCTCTATTCATCTGTGTGTGCCCTCCACAGTCCTACCCCATTTGAACTAGTTAGTGTGCCTTTTCCGGGGCAAAAGTCCACAATTGTTTTTCCACATATACAAATAGCAAACATTGGTTTAACTAAAGCTTTTTGACAATTTATTAACATTATTAGGCTTGAGAAACAAAGTGAAGTTTTATTCAAAATGTAAACATTAAGATAATTTTAAAATGTTAGTGCTCACCAGCAGGAAGAACAGTCCTTTTTCTGCTTTTTTTCTTCCATATATTTATTTATAAATAATGCACTGAAAAAATGTCTTTGTCATTTGAGTCACCTGAAGAAGTTCTTATAATATTCTTGCACCATTATAAATAAAAGATGGAGATAGCCTCATGTTCCAAGTTTTCACCCATTAACATACCATATACGCCACTCAGAATGTTATCTGTGAATGATACAAACAATAATCCTGCTCTGAACTAGCTCATCATTATTATGATGAAACATCACAGACAGTAATTTCTGAAAATTTTAAGGGGGTGGAAGGGAAAAAACCCACCACATAGAAATCTTGCACAAAATGCATGCTTGTATATAAATACCCAAAGTTGCTGTAGGAACAAGCAGCAAAATATAGCAAGGACAAATGCAAAGTTTATTCCACGTATGCTACAATTAATCAACACATTAGGGAAGTATCAAAATTTGTACTATTAACATATGGCAACAGTTTATTGTTACAATACATTGCAATAGTCTCACTGAAAAAAGCTTTTAAGCTGCAGACAGTGCAATTGCATTAAATCTTAATTCTTCTGGGTCACGTTCCATGAATTTCTTGCAAACTTCTATTGCATCCTAGGGAAAAAAAGTACAAATGGAAAAAAATACAAAATGAAAACCAATATAAATCACATTAATTTAAAAAAAAACCACTAAAACTGAAATATGAAGATATGCTTTATACAAACTATGCTCAAAATGGACTTTTCCATGAAGGTTTACTAAACAGTGTCACAAATCTATATAAACAGTATTTCTGAGGTGAGTTACCACTATTCAAGATTATTTTCAGTGCTCATATGGGCAGCCTAAACAAGCAAAAGTTTTATGTAGAACCTTAGAAACAATTTTTGTGACTGAATATTACTTTGTGCAACAGATGTGTTGCTTGTCTTTCTAAATGCATCTCTGAAGTTTGCCTTGACTAGTACTCTGCATTCAGAAATTTTTCCTTTGTTTCAAGATGAATCTAAGCTCTGTGGGGTAATTGAAAGATCTTAAGTAATTCCTTCATCTAGCTTTAGGGTACAATCTGGAGAACACATGTTATCAGTAAACCACAAAAAAAGCTACATATGAAATAAGGAAGGCTTTATCCAACTTCTTCTCCCCCTGTCCAAACACAAATTGTATGCAAACTTTACAGACATTAGTCTATGCTACTAAACTATAAAATTGTTTTGGTTTTTGTTTGTTTTTAGTTTTTCTGGGATTTGGAAAGGTTAATCTAGTCTGGATACCATAATAGTCAGATCTATGCATTGCCTTTTCTCAACTTCAACTTCGTATCATGCTGTGGGGATGACAGTTATCCTCCCGAGTGTATCCCTTTCCAATTAATTTCTCAACTGAACAGCTCCTGACAAAAGAAGCACTCAAAAGAAGCTGTGAAACTAGAGAATGATTATTAGCAAGACTCAGAAAGGAAATCAACTTCTGTCTAGTATGACACCTATCAAACTATAACTAAACCAAAGGAAAGAGAATGAAAAATTTTAAGTTTTCAATCTGATAACTTTGTCTCGTGTACTTGAAAGGAGCAGGGGTATATGCAAATCTCAGCACAGAAGACAAGTCAGTCTGAATTTCTGTTATAATCAACCTTTCTGACATTTCTTATGTTATGATACTCTGTCATCCAGAGTTACAACACGAGTGTTCCAAAATATCTGGTTTTAGAACTGAGTAAAACTAATTTTGTCTTACCATCCCACTCGCTCTATTTCTCATCCAACCATAAATACAGCAAGAGTATAAGTATTTTCATATATATGTATTCTATAAACTTTGTGGAAATACAGCAGGAATTTTCTATAACCCCATTTAAGAAGGTTCTCTGTTCCTACCTCTAAAAAGGAATCGTCACTGGTTTCCCCATGGTTTATTGGAAATGGCTTGCGCCCATCTGTTGAAAGACAAAGCACGATTGAACAGCACATTTATAAGATTTCATTTTTCCAGCTAAAACTATTTGAACACCTTTTTTTGTACTTCACTTTCAAAAATGCTATCTTATTTTTCATAAAGGTATCACACATGCAGCTAGCTTTTCCCTTGTCTCTCCTTCACTGCTGACTGCTTCAACCAGTATCATTATGTACAGTCTGTTACATTAAAAAAATAATCCGAACTATGACATATTTTTTAATATTTTATTTGAAAACTTACAAGGGTGTAAGTTGCTATTGTTTTACTGCTGGTATAGTACTTCAGTTTTTCCAGTAGAGTAGAAAAATTTCAACTACGCTTGATGGATTTACTCAGACAGACAGCTGTATGTCTGTGGTCTTTGACAGCTGTGAGCAGGGACTCCGTGACAGAACCGAGCAACAAACCTACCAGTTTGAAGAGTCTGGCATATCTGAAATGTTTCTCTCATTTAAAATAAATTAGCAAACAAGCCCAGTAGCTCTAAGTATTATGTACTTTCATAGCATTTAAAAAGGGTTGCTATAGTTATTTTTTTTCTCCCATTTGCAATATAATAATGCTATCTTTATCATCATTTGAAAAATAATTTCATTCATAGAAATATGTTTAAGGTTACTTTCAAAGAGTTAACAGTATGAAAACATATGTCAGGGTATCCTCAGTATCTGCTAGACCAAAATGCCTTTTGGTTCTGTCCTCCCTGTAAAAGACCTTTCCCTCTCCAAAGATGCCATCAAAGTTGACAATACTTCCAAACTCCAAACTTTTGGATTTGCATGAGCAAGAGATTGTTCACTATTGTAACAACGATGACTGAAGATACAACAATGCAAAACCCTCAGAAAATGTCAGGGAAACAGAAATGAATGCTCTGAATTGCTGCAAGTTAAGTTTGATTCGATTCTTGGGGTTTTTTACATACATCTTGGCAGAACAGCATTTTAATTTCATGTGACTATAAATAACGTGTTTTCTATGGCAAAAACATCGCAAGCATTTAGCATCCATGTGCTTCCTTAGCATTTTCTGCCTTCCAAAGCCCACATACTGCCCACAGTGACTGAACCCAGTGAATCAATTGAAAAACCTTCTCCCATTTTCCTACTTTTAAGTTTGTTTTTTTTGCTTCCTTCCGCTGGTACAAAAAGAAGTTATTTTAAGAACAAAAATATAGTACTACTGGTGTTCCACTGTACAGCAGAGCTAAATGCCTCTTCTTTTTCTATTTTTTTTTTTATTTTAAGAAAAAAATTCAAATGGATTTTATCTTGCATCATACCTACAGAAAATAGCTAAACATGGTCATCATAGTATGTAGTTTGCATTTTAAGCAGAGTAAATTAATAGGCAATGAAAACATATTATGGAAATAGTACACTACTGAAAGAAGAGCAAGCCATTCACCATGCCTTGAAATTTAGTCATAAAACATTTATATTGTATCCTACAGTACTTACCTTTTTGATCTAGTTCACTGACAGACACACAGGATCATAAAATACAGAAATGTTTGCCTATTGTTCATAACTAATCCCTGATAATACCCCTTAGATCAACTTAATATTAACATAAGCACTTCTGATATACCACTTATGCCCCAGACTGTGATTAGGTAAGGGCATTGCTTAATTACATGTTGATTTTCAAACGATGAAAATGTTATAACCATAAAATACTGCAAAAATTATGATAGGAAAGACCAGCGACTTTAAGACCAGTTTTTAAATGCTGATGTACTTGCTGGTTTTCTGAAGAGCCTGCAGCAAAACTGAGTTGCCCAGCAACATATTTAATATTGGAGTCATTAGAGAATATCAGAGCAGAACTGAAGTGCTACACAATCTGAAGGGGGGAAAAAAGCTGTAATTCAGCAAATAAAGACTACTGTTCTACAGTGAATGGCCTGATGACCACAAAAAAGTAGAGGGAAACAAATGACCAGCCTATTACAAATGAGTTGCAGAATATTAATATCTGTTGGTACCCTGACTACACACTTTCAGTTTAAACTGTATCATGCGACTTAATAGTACAGCTAACACTTCTAAAGGAGAATACAGTTAATTTAGTACAAGCAATGCAGGAACATAAATATAACTAGTTTCCTCTGAAATTTTGAGTGTTCATCAATTTTTTCTTGCTTCCTGTCTTTATAAATGATAACAGAAGTTTTGAGGCAGTCTAGTATTCTGTATCATTTTATCTTAATAGGAGGGAGTTGAGGGAAAGAGAACCAAAAAGAAAAAAAGTAAGGGGAAGACGGCTGCAATTGTTTGACAGAAACCCCCAGACCCTAAGATGTAGCTGAAAAGAACCTCAGCCCTATATAACAAGAAATCTCTCCTATATATCAAGAAATCTCTCCTAAACATTGACAGTTAACAGCATCACTATTTGCATTTGTTTCAAACAAATGGAGAGGGCAGATAAAAAGGTGTTCTTACCCAATTCATAGAGATGACCACCTACATTAACTAAGGCAATAAAGTGAAGATCTACTTTTTCATCTATACTTGGTGCCTGCAAGACAAAACAAGAAAAAAAAGAAATTGTGTTCACTAAAACTCGTATCACAATATGGTTAATGAGCACATATCATCATAATATGCAAAACACTTGGACGAGAGAAATCACAAGTGAGTCTGGATCTATACAGAATGGCAGAAGTCAGGGCAGATCATTCTGGAATATGAAGAAGCTGCCTGCAATGCACAGACCAGTAAGAATACATGCAGTAAAATATCTGGAATTATTTCCAATTATAGCTCTACACAAAAGCTTTATTTTTCATTACTGAATTAAAAGTAGAATCAGCTCAAATACATTAACATCAAAAATAGATATTCATATAAATAGCAACTCCTTCACTAACCCATCTCCCACAATAAAGTGATGCAGGGCTCAACTCTGAAACCTGTAATATTTTAGAAGTGAAAATATTCATTCACTTGGTCAAAATATTTTTTCCTCATAAGCCAAGCACAGTTGAGTTAACCTGTTCCCTCTTCACAAGCAATCAAAAGAAACAGCTTACACATCTTAGATGGAGGAGGAAAGAAAACAACCAGAGGTGCCTAGACTGAATTTTCAAAAAGGTATCATTGTAGCTGTACCCAGAGAGGACTGAAGTGCATAACAGCACGAAGGGGCATAACATAAAAAATTATTACAGTTGGTAAAGATCTATCTAACCCAGTACTGCACTGCCAACCACAACAAGCAAAAGTTTTTTCAGAAGAACACTGGGCATGCACAGCATAGTGCTCCACCAACACACATTCCCAGCATCCACTGAGCGGTTTTTGAACTTCTGAGCCAAAAGGAGCATCACCACTGTTGTGTTCAATAGCAACTGATGGGTGTTAATTCCTCATCATTCTGTCCAGTCTGCATCTGAACTTCAATCCACAATTTTAAGTGATACTGTTTTGAGCGAATGGGAAAAAGCACCTCAGTTTTTCTTGATTATCAAGAATCTGACTTGTGTGAAAATACATTTCATGCCGTTTTCTTTCATCTTGTAATTACTGCTAAAGACCCTTAAAAGATCAAAAGTGTAAAAATTTGCCGGAAACAGATTAGAGTGTAAAATGTGTTGTAGAATCTTACAATTGCATCATCTTTTCAAGACTGGGTTAAAGGTTCCTTTTTCCTGAGGTCATAAGAAAAGACTTAAAAAGATAGCATAAACTGAAGAAATTTAGCAAACAACCAAAACAATAAAGCAAAGGACAAGAAGTCACCATAAGTCCTTTAATACATCAAGAAGGGCAAGGAACACAACATTAAGGAGGAACTGCCATCAGCTTACAGAATTTCTATGTAGCAAGCTCTAAATGAGAGAAAATAAAAATAAAACAAAAACCCACACAATCTCCCCTCACTCTCATTTGAGAGTTACCTCCATGACCAGCTGAAGTGTGAAAGGCCCAAATACCCTGTTTCATCACTGCTTCAGAGAGCCTAAAATGGAGAAAGAACATTCCAGCCACTGAAGATGAGGCAGCTATCAAAGGGACAAGAGGACCTTCCCACCAGAACTCCAAGCAGTCTAAGTGAAATGGCCTTTGATAATTTTGTTTTACAAAGGCCAAATAGAGCCAGGGCTTAGGGAAAACAAGAACTTGGATACCCCAGTTGCAAACTTCAAAGGACCACAGGTTTTCTAACTTCCTGAAAACCACACAAGACAGTAGCTAACAACCAATGGAATCTTGTTGTTACTCCCACTGATCAACCAACTTTTTAAAGACATCTAAACTGTGGTGCTACAAAAATGTGCAGACAGGCAAAGCTGAGCATCCTTGTAAAATCCCACATACCAATTCCCTTCGTAGGCATATGAATTCACAGATGTTCACTTATCCATTAAACCTACCAACTCAGAAATCTAGGCTTAAGGAATTTCAGGGTTAGGGGAAGACCATCCCAGTTAGCCTCACTTTAGGAAGGAAATGGCTTAGCATTTAAAAGCTGAACGTACTCTACCTGGGCTCAAAATGACATGAAGTAGAAGAGCACAAAGTATCGCTATTTCAAAGGACTTTGACATGTTAGGATTTGATTTTGATCACATTTAGGCCAAGATATAGTTGCCCCTTTGACCATTTTGAGGGTAGGTTCTCTGTCAAATTCTAATAAACACCCTTTCTATAGAGAGACACAATTGGCATGCTTGGAATGTTGACCCTGTATACAGAAAGAAGACAGACAGGGAAGCCATCAAAAAAAGCATGATTAACTTTTCATAGAGTTTAGAGACAGAATCCTATAGAATCCTGCTGAGTTTTTGTACGTGACTAATCTAAATAACATGCTTTCATTTTGCGACTGACACAACCCGTGAGAAATGTGTTTTTACATTTTTAATTCCCCAGCCTGAGACAGAGAATGAAAGTACATGCCATCATTAAAGTTTCTACCATATGTTCTAATGTAGGCATTCTCCTTCCCTTGTGATTTCTTTTCATCTAGTCTAGATGGTAGTAAAGTAGATCTTTTACATTTCTTGAAAAATTAGGATTTCAGTACTTTTGACAGAGAATTATTTGCATAATCAAAAGCATAGAGGGCCTGAACAGTCATGATGACCTAAAACTTTATATTATAAAAATCTGTTGCTTATAACTTAGGCAAACAAGTAACTGGATTAAACTTTCCTAATGTGATCAATCTGATTCAAAATCCCCACACCTCTCCCCTCCTTAGAGATAAAAAACTAAACATATGTGTGCATGTTCACACAAACACACACACCTCCCACACGAAAAGAAGCCTAGTCAGGCCAATTTTTACTTCACTGGGAGGCTCTGGAAATCCTAACACTTGAACCAGAAGATTTTAAATTTCAAAGGAATGGAAAAAAGAGGGAATGTCAGCTCCAGGGAGATGTCTTTTATGGTCTCCTTGAAAAACTACACCTTTGGCTAAGTTTTCAAGTTTCTAATAAAAACTGTCTGTGTGAGTGCTTAAGAGAACAAGAGAACATATCTTTAAGAAGTCTGCCTGCGCGTTTATCACTACACAGTATTTTTTAGAACAGTTAGAGGATCTTCTCTTGACTGTTCTTCTTGTCAAAGACCTCAGTAACACAAACATCAGTCAACTGTTGCAATGACCTGTTCCTCTGGATTTTTTCACTTAGAAGTCCACTCAGTGTGCAAAAGGAGACAGCAGATTTGAAGGACCACATGTATGTATAAACCACAAAGAAAGAGAAAGACACAGGAGTCTAAATAAGATGATTGTCTAATCAGGATTTGGAACTAACCTGTGGGATTCAAGACTCATTTTTCAAGTCTTCGGAAGTGCCATAGCACATAGTGAAGAAAATTCATATTTTTTTCCCATCCAGAAAAGACAGAAAGAGGACAAATACCAGCATCTTGGACAGCTTACAGAAACTTTTGTTATGGTTGCAACCTTAGTATAAGAAATAAGTTTTGGTAGTATGGATTAGCAGACATCACTTTTCCAATTTACTTCTTCAAAAGAAAATCCATCCTGAAAAATAAAGACCAGAAGCCTTGAAAGTGATTTAAAGGAGAAAAATACAGAAAGTTTAGCACTCAAAGTGGTGGTTCTGAGAACATCATCTCAACTGTAATTTTTATTCAAGTAACTGAGGTAATGCTCAATGAAAATATTAGAGCATATCTTCATGAATACCCAGCCTCACATACAAAAGTGACAGCCAAGGCTGTCGTGCCCTCTAATTTTGTATACCACATTAAAAGCACTTAAATGACCGAGTCCCAGTTTTTCAGAGGATTTGACTGCCTTCTCTGCTAACCTATACATTCAAATTAAATAATAAACAATTGCTGACTGCTGTGAGAAGTCAATTTTAATTGACTTGTCTCAGGTCAATACTCGTTAGTTGATGCTATTGAAACAACATCTACATTCCTTCCTCTATTCTTCACTAGCAATTTCAAATTGGTAATTACAATGGTACTTTCCGAAGTTTTTACTATATAAACAATAATCCTTCCTACTCCTTCTTGTACTGAGAAATTCCTTTAATTTTACTTTTCACTACTGCATGAAACTCTCCTCATGAACTGAAACAGTCTTCTTTCCTGTTGTTGCACTAAACTTCAGAAACTCAGTGGTACACCCCATATCACTGTTTGCTTAATCATATCAACCTGTCCAATGAAGTATAATTCTTCAAACTTATATTGGTAATGCACTTAGACCATTATCCCAATCTAAAAGAAAATATTCAATTTTCATACATTTGAAATCCTATGTTCTTCAAATGTTGCTAAGTTAAAACAAAACTGGTTATAAAATTTGATGTGTAACCAGTTCCTTTTCCCTAAAGCTGCATTTCTGGGACAAACTCACAATTGGAAAAAAAAATTGCCTTCCTCTCAGGGATCTACTGAACAAACCTCACCACATCCTGCTTAAAATTCATGAAAGACCACACTATAAAAGCAGATTCAATGTTACATGACAGATTTCAGGAACTTCTTCCAACTAAATCTTGTACTTTTACTATTTCCTTACACTTGCTTTGGAGAGAAAGGCACAAAGCAAGAAGCCTCACAAACCAGTTTAGTAGAATGCTTTGCAATACAAGTAGTGACTGGGAAAGGAAAAAACCACCACTTGTGTTAAATCAAGAAAATGGCATCAGGAATCTGTTGGGTTCTGGAAGAAGAGCACTAAAGACTGATATGGAAAAGACAATTTTGCAGAACCTTGAGGAATAAAAAATTTCAGATACATCCAACTGAAAAATCATGACAAAAGTAATTGCAGTCGAAGAGAAGGAAAACCTTGGGAGTTTAAATATACAAATTCACTGACAAGGAGTAACGAGAAGCAAAAAAAAAACATAACCAAAAATGAAGTTTACACAACGTATGGTTTAGATGGAAAAAGTGATGCAATTGCTATTGGGTAGATTAGGTGCCTGTATTTTCCATTTTGCAGCATGGAACATGCTTGGGCAAATATACCGTCTAAGATTGTGAAAGGCATTTGAATCTTGGTTGAAGTACTGCAATTAAAACAAAGACCACTGGAATGATGATCACAAGTTTTAGCAAGATTATTTCTGGCTCATTCTTACGAAACAGTGACACCTCTATTCATGCTCAATATATTGCAGTGAGTTTATGGTTTTGAAATGCTCTGGAGTTTCACAGTTGAACATGCACAGCTCAAAGTATCCCTTGCCCAGAATAATGAGTAAGAATTTCTGTGAGAAAGGTGCTGAGGGACTGTCTTGAGTGCTGGCACAAAAATGGAAAAGAAGTTCCTTTGCCTTAGTATTTTTCTGGTCTGCTGCCATGGTAGACAAGTTGTCTCGAGCTTATTACCTCTGTGTCACCAACCACAGCTAGAATATGCAAGTGTCAGGTGAGGTACAATTCCAAGCTACTGGACTAGTAGTGTCTGATTTTGAATGGGAGGACGTCAAGCAAGAAGGTGAAATTCATAGACAGGTTCTATCAAGGATCAGAGTATCTGGATACAGAATACTTACACAAACACATTTTAGATCCATAAGCAAGAGGAAGTATTCAGCAGTGTGCTGCTCTAAATAGTATTTCCTGTTTTTTTTCTTTAAAGAACAGAAACTTCAGTCTGATTTAGAAAGTAAATGTGAAAAAACTAAGAGCATGTTTTCAAATTTGAAAAGTGTAGAAAAGATTCACAGAATTAGGAAATTAGCTTGAATATAAAAGGCAGCAAAATGAAAGGCAAGCAAAGATACTAAAAGAACAGATAAGCTGGAAAAAACAAGAGAAAATGACAAGGATTCAGGAAAAGTCAACATTACTAATGAAGCAGGTTGTTACATGAGCTTAAAAATTTGCCACTTCTGCAATTTATCAGATTTGTATAGAACATTTTAGGACAGTGTTTTCGACTTTTTTCCTCCTATTGTATGTTCTTAATTCATCTGGAGACCTACTCTAAAAAGGCATATTGGTTCTGGCTGAGATGGGGTTAATTTTTCCCCACAGCAGCCCTCACAGTGCTGTGCTCTGCATCGGTAGCTGGAAAGGTGTTGGTAAACACACCTGTGCTTTGGCTACTGCTGAGCAGTGCCGGCACAGTGTCAACACTGTCTCTCTAATCCCCCATCAGCAGTCTGGGGGTGGGCAAGATCTTGGGAGGGGACACAGCTGGGACAGCTGACCCAAACTGACCAAAGGGATATTCCCTGCTATCTGACATCTGCTCAGCAATAACAGCTAACTGAAAGGAGAAGGAAAAGGGGGGCAGGCATTCGTTTCTATGATATTTGTCTTCCTGACCAACTACTATGCATACTAAAGCCCTGCTTCCCAGGAAGTGGCTGGACATTGCCTGCTGATGGGAAGTAGAGAATAAACCTTTTGTTTTCCTTTGCTTTCATGTGAAGCTTTTGCTTTATTAAACTGACTTTATCTTGACACAAATTTTTTTTCCATCTTATTTTCTCTCTGCCCTGGCCTGCTGAGAAGGGCAGTGATAAAGTAGCCTGGTGGGCACCTGTATCCAAGCTCAACCACCACTGAAGTCAAGGAAAGTTTTCAAGTAGGGAAAGTGCTTTTATTTAAGGAGTATAAAGAGAGTCTCCCAGCATTAAGACTTTCACTCTAAATTTTGAAACAATCTACTGCCTATCTGTCAATGTTTTAGTAGTAGAAATGTATTTAGAACTACGAGAAAGTTCAACTCTATTTTAAACACAATATACAGCATGTTTTCCCCTCTCCCCCTTGAAGAGCACAGATTTCTCAATAAAAGCAATATTAGAATGCCCATATATTTCTCATAGGTTGGTCTAATACAACACTGAGACCAATTCAGCCTCTTTGTACATCTAGCAGAATGATCAGAGCTGTACTAATAATATTTGTTAATAGGACAATAAATACTACCTTGTCATTCAAATTTTATCAAGCCACCTGAGGCAGCTTTATTGTCAAAAATGCTGTCTGGTTTCCTGTATATTAAACTAATTTACATCTAAGTTGTGTGTTCTTAAATTTTCTTGGAAAGGCATGTTATACAAAAGTGTAAAGATGAGAGCAATGTGTAGTTACCAACAGATACCAAACTATACAGTATTCAGTGATAAATCTTTACATATAGGCCTTACAATTTTAATCTGTCAGATGAAGACAGGGTCTCAGGGGATTTAAGGAGTAGTATTTTAAAATTTTTCAGTGGAAAGCTTCTGTTTTGCCTAATACAATTGTACTGAAGGCTATTTACTCTATAATTTTCTAAAAACATTTTTAAAGCAAATGTTCACTACCAATGGATGAGGAGTTGAATTAGACATTTTCTGAAGTAATTAAAACTCTCTACTTGTTCTCTGCTATAATCACTACAGGTTATGCTGTGACATCCATCTTTAGATAAGTCATCATTTATTTATTGTTGCAGTAAACTCATGGTCAATTAATGCTTTCATTCTAGGCAGGCACACTCAAGCTCAAGTCTTTATCAAAAAGTCTTTTGTTAACAACAAGCTTATAAAAGTCAAATTCATAAAAGAATCCAGTTTCAAATTATAGAAATATGTCAGAGAATTTTCCATGCTTTGCTAAACAACAAAATCCCCAGGTAAAATGTCAGATGTTTGTCAATGTCAATGAAATAAATATTAAATGGGGGAGGAAGAGGCATGAGTTGGACAGAACTTAACTCTGTGCTTAACTCCACAGCTCCTCAAATCTCAAGGTATTTAACTAGCTCTAAATGATAACATCAAGAATGTTCCATACTTCTGAATATTACAAGAGAGCTTGGTACTTCATAACAGTAATTATCATTCGCATGAAGAGAAAGGAGTCTGGGAAGAGGTCTCATCCTAAGATATTTATCAGGATAAAAATATAAAATCTATAAAGAAATGGAAGCATTTGACACTAATTTTTAATAGCAGTAAAACATTAAGAATTTCCACATGTGGAATGAATGAAAAAGAAAATGGACCACCGTCAGAAATAGTTATTTCACCTCAGTAAAAGATCCATATACCTCAATGAAGAATTTCTAGTAACACAGGTGAAATGTGGTCATTATCAAAGAATGATAAAAGCAAAATCAAGTCCCAATTTTGTATTTAAGACCATTGACTTCTAAGTATCAAGATTTTTTTAATATATGTGCGCATTGAAAGTGTGATCACTCCTTAAAAGCAGGATGAAATACAACAAAATGACCCTTTTCAGTTCGGTGTTTCTGTTGGTGGTCATAGGATAGTTCAGAAATATTGGTTATTCCATGCATGTAATTTTTTTTCCAGATTTTCAAGATACATTTGTGGTCTGTGAGTGAAGAAGAAAAAAAGTATAAGCATTTGATGATGAGCTTTTTTGATTAGAATGTCTTCATCTTAAACCAGAATGTATGCCTACAAACTGGATAAAGAAACAGATGTCAACTGAGAAAGTAACCAGCCCCTTGGGATTACAGTAAACATTTTATCTTTACTGAAATACCCAGGGACCATTAAGCAAGACTTACTGAAAGAAAAGGAGACTAGGTTTAGCATAAGAGAACTTTAACCAGGTCTCAAACACAGAAGAAATCATATCACATGACAAAGAATTAGAAGCCCCTTGGTTTAGCACATCCAAATGAAAGGCTATGAAGATGAGGTGAAAAGAAGAGGTTGGATGTGGAGCCTATGGCAAAAAAAAAAAAAAAAAGCCACTTTATGAAAGGCAGACTTCCTCTATGCTTTGAAAATGATTTGGCATGTGTATTGAATCAAAAATACCTGGACAGCAAAGCATGAAATGATGTACTTTTGCTGTCCGACATAGGGGAAAGGGGGGAAAAAAAAAACCAGGAAGAAAGAAATCCTAAGAATGGTTGAGAAAAGACCCCAACAAAAAATGATGCCTTGAAGACCGAAGTTACATGGCAGAAGGCCAGTCGTGTCAAAGTAAGAAAAGACTGAAGATGGACTACACTTACAACAGAATGAAGCCCAACAGATGGAAGGCGTATCAAGGGCCGCCAACGACGAAGACGGATTGATGGACTGGTAGCCTTTGCAGGACCTACATGATTACGTTTGGCCCAGGAGAGGGATGCAGAGTGACACAATGGAGAAGCCTTCGTTCTGCTGTGGCTAACCTGAGGCTGCGATGAGGATGGTGGTGAAGACAGCGAGGACGATGACGACTACATAAACATTAAAAAAGAACATACTTAGCCCACTTAAACTTGAAGCAACATCCCTAAAAAGGCAACTGCAAAAATGTCCGCTATTTAGTATACTGTCCTTTAACTGCTCAAATCACACAGATAATAATCAAGAGTGTGTTGAATTTGAACGAGAAGACAAAGGAACACTGAGAATAAGCAAAGACATCGTCCAAATATCAAGTTTATAATCAGATAAGCTAGAGGTTATTCACACCCAGGGAACTTTATAATATGAATACAAGTTAACTGACTCATTCAAGAGACAGACTGTTGGAAAGTGAGGAGGGAAGGGATTTAATTATCATCTCATGGAAGGAACAGTTGAAAACAGAGAATGAATCAGTTTTGTCAACAGCTACAAAAGCTGTGAGCAACAATTCTTTGGTAATTTGGGAAAACTAGGTTGTGCTACTCTGGGATTTAAAATGAATCAAATAACTATTGTAACAGAGCCCAGAGTTTCTTTACTGTTCCACGTCTAACATAAAAGGAAAGCAAAGGAAAAGGGAAGCTTACCGTGGTGAGGTATGCAACTTCCTAAGTTTTTCACCTATTCTTCTAAAATAGCAGGCCAGTGGCAGTACTGCCATTAACACTCAGGATCCCTTTAGTATCCGTGGAAGCAGTAGGACTATGTTAAACCATTCAAATTGTTACTATTAGAAGAAAGACCACAGAAGTATTAAAAATGACTCTCAGCTCCAAATGACAAAGTTATAGTAAATATATTAAGATCAGAAAGGACCATTGTGATGATTTAGTTTTGATCTTCTGTCCCACACAGGCCACAGGACCAAATAAGTTCAAGTTTTGTTTGAATCAGACATACTCACAAAACAAAAACAAACATTCAAGCTTAACAATTTTATTACTACTGAAAAAAACCCAGAATAAAATATTCCATCAATCCTGTCTATAGCTAGAGACAGTAAGTAACATATTCACACAGTTTACTAAATACATTTGTGCTAAACACAAAGGCAACCTTTCTAGTCCTTCTTAATGATCACATGAACATGGAAAAATGGATTACATTAGTTCATCTGGTCATGATGTCAAATAAGGAGTTCACCTTTAGCGTATCATGATCCACTATTACTTTCCCAATGTCATCTTTAGATGACCTCCTCACCTTCTGTCAAGAAATAAAGTTTATCTTTTGTGTTAATTACACAGCTTTTATTTGTCCTCAGAAGATTACTCCTTTCTTTGAAGCTAATCTAAAGGACAATCCAGATTGTCCTGTGTTGATGTCTGGTGCTTTATTATATCTTGATCTTTTCACACTGCCTGTAGGTTTTTGGGTGTATTTTAATCATAGAATCATAGGATGGTTTGGGTTGGAGAGGACTTTAAAGATCATCTAGTTCCAATCCCCTGCCATGGGCAGGGACACCTTTCACTAGACCAGGTTGCTCATCCAATCTGGCCTTGAACACTTCCAGGGATCAGTCATCCACAACTTCTCTGGGCAACCTATTCCAGTGCCTCATCTCCCTCACAGTAAAGAACTGTTCCTAATATCTAATCTAAACCTACTCTCTTTCAGCCTGAAGCCATTCCCCCTTGTCCTGTCACTACATCTCTTGTAAATAGTCTCTCTCCAGCTTTCTTGTAGGCTCCCTTCAGGTACTCGGAAGGCTGCAATTAGGTCAGCTCGTTATTGTCTTCCACATTGTTTAACAGTATAGATGTACACTAGAGATCTTAGGACCAATCCCTGCAGAGACCTGCTACCAAACATACTCATCAGTGATACCTGACTTATCTGCACTGAGACCTGCCAGCTGCTTGCAAATCCATTAGTTATGCAGGCAGCATAGAAACTGCAGTTCCTTAAGGTATACCCCAAATTATGCATTCAATAGAATGACTGTAGTAGGGGCTGTGAAAACCAAGCATTAGATAGCTTCTCCAAAAAAGAAAATATGTTCACTCATTAATCAATGCATAAGTGCCAGTCAAAACTATTTACTTTCTTTGTATTATTTATTATTTTTGAAGCAACTAATCTTAGGGTTTTGGTTTTTTTTCTTTTTTTTCTATTAAGAATGGGACAATGAATTGGTTCTTTCTGCTCCCACATTGCTGACCTTAAAGAACAAAGACAGGGTTAGGAATTCTTCATGAAGAGCAAGTATCAACTACAGTAGAAACTGTAGAGCTCCAAGACAAACATGGAGTGTAACCAAGTCTCATAACCTGTCCAGAGAACATAGTTTTCCTCAGGTTTGTCACAGTTTGGGTTTTTGGAATTTTAAGCATTCTGATCCACCCTTACATATCAGCAGCTCCTCATGAAAGAAGACAAAACCAGAAAACTTCCAAGCCAAAAATGCAACTACATGAATCAAGAGGAATTTAGCAATGACAATACTTTTATACTTCTTCGACAAGAGAAACTTAAAGAGCTTAATGGCTATTACAATTTATCTCTACTACTGATTTTTTTTTCCATGTTCTTCACTTGAAGAACTGATCTGAGACATTTTACATTTAGATTACATATCAGATGGCTTTAAAAACAATTTATTCTCAGCATGCCTAAGGAAATTTCAAAAGATGACTTATAAAACACTGCTTCTAGAAGTCCTCACAGCCCACAGACCTCCTTCTGGAAGGAAGAACCTGCCGTGGGGCAGAAATTTAAGAGCTTTGCTGACTAGACAGTTCATGATAAAAGGCAAGACACCACAGTATATTGTACAATTTTGTAAGCTGCTGCCAGCTTACAAACAGACAAGATTGGTAAGTCTTCCAAGAATCTGCAGTATAGTAATACCTGTTTACTGAGAAAGACTTAAAATGAAACCAAAAAACCTTGCTAAGAGTTTGAACTTACTCTGGCTTTCATACATTCCATTGAGTGGAAGCTGTTAAACTGTATACTTTTGCTCCAAAAAAAATTTCTATCTTTTAGCACTCCTGTGTAATTACTGTAAAACCATTTAGAAGACTTTGAACAATATCAAATTTAAGATTTGTTTAACAGTACAGGGATGACCAGAATATTGAAAGATTTTTTCATAAACCCTTTTTCACTTTTGTTACCACTTCTACCACAATTCTACAATTTCACCATTCCTATTGATAGTACTTATTTATTTTCTGGACAATATTGCTAAAATAATGTGAATATATTAAAAATGCCCCTTGCTGGAATATAACAAGACCAGAAAAGACTGTAGGTTTTCAAAACTGAATTTATAGCATAGAATGAAGTTTAGGGCAATTAATATTTTAATATTTCTAGTGAGTATTTCTCCTAATTTTAAATTCCATTCATTGAATCTTTTTGTCCTTTACTTCCTGTACTAGTGAGTCCTCTAGTGAAATCAACTAAAAAAAAGAGAAATTTCCTCTCCATTTAAAATATACTTTTGCATTTCTAAGAGTCAAATTTTCAGAAACGGTATATAGGAATTCTGGAAAAGCAGTTAATACTGGATAATGGCTAGTTAACAAGGCTGCAATAGCCAGAAAATTCTATGCATTGCTTTAATAATAAGCACAAATTAAGCTATGTGAACTGAAGTTGTTTTCAACTGAATATTAAAAAAAAAATAAATTAGAATTACATGTCAGTATTACTATGAAATTAATGTTAAATATACATCCTCAAACAAAGGATACATTTACAATTTAAAATATGAACGACAAATCATAACTCAAGACTCTATTCAAACAAGACTTATTAACAGCTAGAAATTGCAGAGAAGGGAGAATTAGTCTAACTTCACAAGACGAAAAGATCACAGGAACATATTCCTGTGCTGAAAACTGTAATAGGCCAAATATCTGAAGTGGTAAAACAAAAGCCCTGAAATAGAATTGAATGTTACTGTCATATAAACCAGTAAGTACATTAAATTTATTGTTTGTAATGCAAACGACACATTATAAAGAACTTAAAAGCTTCATGGAGTAGGTCCAAAAAAATATTCATGCAATTACCATCTGCCCCCATCCAAAACTCATTCCTATATATAACCAGTTATTAAAACCTAGAGGGACTTAAATCTAAGATCTAAAAGGAATCATGTATAAAGTTTGTCAGGCACTAAGAGCTGTGCTTTTGCACATCCCTAAAAGTGCAGAAGTTTGACAGTGCCGAGAAGCTCACGACTTGGCCCATGCCCAGACCTGTCAGGTTTTAGAAACAGGGATCTGTGTGCTCATCTTGCTTGGGGAACCCAATCCAGCAAAGTATCTCAGTTCATATCTAATGCACTGAAGATCTGACAGGACAAAGCAGCATCTGGTATTGCATGACCATTTCTTTCTAAGAAGAAATATTGACTAACTTGCTAGTGGCTACAAAAATTCATCTATCTGGAAGTTCAAGTTCAGGGTATCCTCTCAGGAGGAACTTCAAGCCCATGCCACTTTCCTCTTAGGAAGCTTCCCTGCCTATCAGCTGACAAACTATGCTGGACTGGGGCTTTCTTTCCTCCATTTTGAGGTTGTGTCACTGTGTAGAAAGAAATGCCAATTGCACAGGGACAGAGATCAAATTAGCTTTAACTGCATACCAGCATCACTGGAAACTTGGGAAACAAAAGGAGATACAATAATTTCAGTCGTGGTCATTGTTTCATAGGTCCAACCCTGGGATCAGAGGCCCTGACACATGTTCTGCATCTGCTCCATTGCACTGTTCCATAAGAGTGCAGTAACTCCTCCCAACAAACTGTTATACAGTTCCCATACACTAAACTCTGGAGCAGAGATGGGAGAAGGTTGAATCAACAACAAAAAGTGCAACTTTTCCAGTCAAATGGGCAATATAATGGTTACTACAGCTTTAAGATTACATTCAGAGAGGGTGTACTTAATATCTACAATTTTTCCCCATCACCTTTTGAAGACTTTTTTGTTTTGCTTAAATAATTGCTCATTATTGAGTGAAACACAATGTTTTAAAGGGTCTGTATTAGAGTTCAAACTAAGTGTTTTTCTTCCTTAGGAGTGATTATCCTTAGTGGGTTTTTTAATATACAAATTAAAATCTATGTATCACTTCTCAAGTATTTTAAATCTTTTAACAGCATTTCAAGCCTGTTGTGGTGGTGGTGGTGAAATTTTGAGAGACATTTAGTTTCTTCAAGTTTTTATAACAAGATAAGCAGCCAGACAGAGGAGCCTGACAAAGGAAGAATTCCACAAGGGCAGAAGATGCTTCATGAGCTCATCTCCAACAATACACCACAGAAGTCAAACAAACTGGAGGCATTATGAGTATTTCAACTGCAAGAAAAACCTTGTTCCTAACTAGGACTTCCTTACATGCAACAAAAGCCCGTACAACATGCAAATTCTTAGGGAGTTAGTCATAAACTCCAGTCCTCACAGACCTACTTCTTTAGTGAACACCATAATTATCAGCAGCAATACGTATTTAAGCAGAGACTATAATTTTTAAACCAAATTGGGCTACATGTGTTAGGTGATCAACATCTGCACCAGTAAGTATAATTAATCTTTCTTCAGCTAGTAAAAATAAAAATATTTACAGTATTCTCCATGACAGTTCAATTCATGATTAAGAATGGACAATATCCTAAGAGTATTACTTTGCTAGACATATGAGTAAAGACAAGAAAAATGGTGAGAACAGAGCACCCCAAAAAAATCTTTCCAAAATTAGTGATAATTTATCTCTCCCTGAAGACCTAAATTTAAGTTCTATGGTCTATGTCAGGCAAAAGTCAAGCTAGATTATCACAATGGCGACTTCTGTGATCAAAAATTAGTGGAATTACAAAAAAAGAGAATTTCAAATTAGGAATTCTGCAAAAGCTAAATTAACTAGATTTTTTTTCAAATAGCTTTTCCCCCACAGGATTTTTTGCCTTTAATAAATTGAACAGCATTTTTGCACATCAAATACTACGTTTTTGGAGTGCTTCCTTGAGCAAAGTTAGTTGATAAAATATCAATTCTCTGTCTAACCTCAGCCATATTGGTAAAATGTTGCAAATCTTAAGAAATGTAAACTCTTCTAATTTTATCCCCCCAAATTAGTTGTTGGATAAATTAAAAAAAGAGGGCCAAACAAGTTTCCCTTTTGGCTGAGGGAAAGAGGCTGAGTGTGAGCTCAACCATCACTGGCTGTCACACATGGCTATAACCTGCTGCTTGCTGTCTCACAGATAGTGCAAGAACAGCACAGGAAGCATTATGGATTGGAGAGATGCAAAAAAAAGAAAAACAAAACCAAACTTATGGCAATTGATTGGTAGAGATGTTGGATGCAAAACTGTAGAAACATTTTGGTACTTTCACTTGTTTTTTATTTCTTATAAACTTGTTATTTAAATTCATGGGTTGCTTTATGGGTGCGAATATCCTCTATAGTTTTGTTTCATCCTAGAAATCAGAATTCCTTCATACAGATGTAACAGTTAAGTGTAAGATCCAGAATAACAATTCAGAGCAATACTATATTAATACCTTACTAGTTATTTGCTCAGTATAGAAATTAGATTATTGCATGTCTCAAACACTGACACGTTAGATAACATGGCAATGCAATGAGTCACAGACTAATCAAGTACAATTTCCAAAACACTTCACATGATTCTAGAAAGCTTATTTTTACACTTCTACTGTGTAGACTGCAAAAGAGAAAAAGCCACAGCTAACATTTTTAGGCAACTTTACTGCCTTTACAAGAAAGATTACATGCTTGTTCTGTAATGCTAAGCTAAACAAAAATCATCTAAGAAACAGTTATATAATTAATTTTATATTCTCCCAAGATGCAAATGTTTCTTTTGAACACTATGGATTATTTAGAAGAAACATCGAGGAATACAGGTGATTTAAGACAAAAATCCCACTACATAATCCTGCTCTCTTGGCAGGAGCAAAAGGGAAGCTCTTTATGTTTCTTCTCTAACAATAAATTGTATATGCCACAGGGAACTAGAGATCTTTGAAAGTTCAAGTTTTATAGCAGTTGGGCACAGAGTGCATTGACTCTACTTAGTTCTTGCCAACGTTAACAACTGTTACTGTGATCAAAGTCTAACTTAGTGCATTCCAAGCAATATTACAGTTCTCAAGGCACACTAAACAAATTTACAGACTACAGTTCGCAGTTATGTTTTAAGGAAGAAATCAAGCTATGGTAGCATTTTTAGTAGCTGCCAACTTCAATCCATGTTAAAAATATTCCTGATCATACTTGTGAACACAAAGTATATAAGTAAATATACTGATGTGTGCAAGTATTTCAGTATTTTGTGAACATCTGAGACTTCTAATTTGTGACTTTTGACTCTCTGTCAAAACTAGTTTTGATTTTCAAAGGCTGATTTTTCTACCATCAATAGTTTTGATAAAGGTCTAATGAGGTGCAAGAATGTTGTTTCCATTTGAAGTAGCAGCTCAGATGCAGCATCTCAGTCCATTCAGTTCTGAGCCTCATTCAGCTCAACATATAGTTCCAGTAGCCGAAGCTTTCAGTTGGTAAATAGATGTACAAAATGTACTAAAATAACAAAAACAAAACTCCCAAACAGGAGGATTTACAGAACCAAAGCCAGTATTTTCTCTGCTCCCCTTAATAGTTGATATATTTTATACTGCAGTTCTGTTTTCTTCTCTCTTCCATAGCAACTAATGACTGAAACACTGTAGGTTAAACTTCATTTAGCTGGACACTGTTAACAGCCTCTGAGGAAGAGGAGAGAAAATACACAAATATAAGAGCTCCTAATTTTCTCCTAAAAATCAAAAGCTCTTATTAGTCCCTAACCAATATCCAGCACAGCTATTTCAAGTGGCCATGCCACTTGTGTTCATTTACTTGACTAAAACATTATTTTGAGCCATGCTGTAACAACACTAAAACAAGTAAACTTCTTAAAGACCACAAATCGCATTCTGCTAAGCAGTAATGCATAACCTTTGCTAAAACTCCCCTGTCCAAAAAAACTTTAACCTTAAAGAAAAAAGTGGTTCCATATGCTGCAAGTACCGCACAACATAATAAGAAGTTCACTCTGTCATTTAAACTTTACAACAAAAAGTGATATGGAAAGCCATTTGTCAGCAGTTAGTGATACCCCGATGTTGCACAAATAGCCTGCTAGTTACTTAACACCACAACTATTTGAGTATTTGTTGTCCACAGAAGCAAAAGCTGATGTAAGTCTAGCCTGTCAAAACTTTCTCCTCTCCTCCCAGGAGTGTGCCTGTAACATCTCTGTGCCAGCACTAGCTCCAACAAGGCTACAAGGATGAACTCCTTCAGGAAACTGTTTGGGAAGCTCATGGAATACAGAAGATACTGTAGGTAATCTGACAATCCAGAATGATTTCAACAGGCACAGAGACAGGCAGCTAGCTAAAACTTCAGATACTATTACCAAAATAACGCTTGAACAAGAGTTAAGCACGTCAAAGCCTTTAGAAATGCAGAAATTGAATACAAATTATTCTACAGATCTAATTCCTTGACTAAAAGCCAATTTATCTTTTAAAAAGAACTTTATGTGGCAAAGCTTGCCATTTTCCTTACTGTAGGATTAAGCTGTAATGAAGCACGGCTGCAAAAGTACTGGATATTGATGCCAGTAGAAAGACAGTAAAACAAAAGTATCTTCTACTTACATATTAAAAGGGTCCTTTATTTCAGGAATCAGCACAGATAATATCTTCTACCTGGAATAACATCCCTCAAGGAATCATAGCATATCATTGTTTAACTGAGCTAAACAATTTGCATTTTCCTCCTTTCCTATGCTCTCACAGGAAACTATACCATAACTTTATATTATTAATGCAAATGAGCAGGTAGAATACAAAATAAATTTCTTTCCCAACTCAAAATTCAAAAGGCTATTTGCTCTGCAAAAGACTCTAGACCTGGATGTCACTCTCGTGTAATAACATGCTTTCCCATTTTCAAAAAATTTTCCCCTCAGATTTTCTGATCCATTATGTAAAAATAGTTACTGTTTTGTTATGAAAGGAAGCCAAGATAATAATACAAAAAAAAAGATAGATATGAACCTAACCCTGATCACTTCCATAGATTGCTACTTTTCCTCTCTCAAATAACTTAGTCATTACTGATCACTGTTAATTAGATGGCTAATGCAGATCCACAAACTGTACAGCATTTTAATATTTTTGAAGGGTTGCGATTTTTCAAGGGGGGTGTGTTTTTCTATTTTTGTAAGAGGGTATCAGAAATGCTAAGCTATGTGTCAGTACAGGGTTTCAGCAGCTCATGAACCACTGAAGGAGGCATAGGAAGAACAAGAAGAAAAAAAAGAAGCAAGACAAACAAATGGAAAACCCTAACACTGCTCAGCATAAAGCAATAATATAAGGATCAGCTTAAAAGTGTGTGCAGTTCTCCAAAGAAACAGGTTCTATTTTTCACATCTTCAGACATCCTAGATATTATAAACAGAAGTATATGCTCAGCAGAAGACTCATGGAAGAATAAAGAGGATCTTGGGTAGCTGGCACATGCTCTAGTCTCAGCAATACCTGCCTTTCGGGAGCTATCACATAGAAAAGAGTGTGTTGCATCTATGAAGCTTTATGGTGAACACCTAGATCCTTTTTTTTGGCAGCTCTGGATATGAGATACCTGTCACTTGAGAAGGTGTAAGCTTCAGTAGCATAAAGTTAAACAGAATGACTGTTACAGGAGTCTTACATTAATTGCCCTCATTTTGGTACTTGAACACATGATCAGAATCAAGCCACCCTTGAAGTCAACATGACACTTTCCTGTGGAACCATTCCCAGATCTTACTGCTTTGCTACCAAAGTAATTTTAAACAGACCTACATTTTTTACACATAGAAGCACCCATAAGACTGCTTCACCTATTGCTCTACAGCAATGAAGTGAGACATGGAGCCACAGAACCTGGTCCAAAACCTGGCCTGAAGGGTAAGTCCAAGTTTACAATCCCTTTAATTTGCAAACTTGAAATGAATTAGCAAAAATAGGTCTTAAAGTTTAATCTCCTTGAAAGAAAAAAAAAAAAAGAAATCTCTATTTTTAAGAAAATATTTAAGTAGTTTAATAAAAATTCAGTAAACTTCATTAAAAAACCAATACAAAAAACCTCCCCAGAGGATACCCAGTTCTAATTCAGTTTGTAGATGGCCTGTAAATGTTTTAAGTGCAACACTGAAAGTCAGAGAAAGCAGATAGAAACACAGCCATTTTTTTTTCAGACAAATTAATCACAGATATCAAACTTGGGAAGCCTGTTAAAGTACCCATCAAGGCAGAACATTCTATAGTTTTCACTTTCAATCCAGTTGCTTAGTGATTCATCTTAATACTTCATCCGAATAGATCACACAAAGATGATACATCCCAGAAACAAACTGACCATCATAACTCTTCTCTTCTAGCAATTACGAACTGGAATCTAGAGGTCCATTAAGATTGAAGTTATACAAGTAGTATCTTGCCAAATGTGTTTTTTTTACCCAAAGAGAACTCTTCTTCAAAACATATGGAATTTAGGAAAAAGAAATCTCATTACAGATTACCCTAAAAGAGAAAAAAATCCTACTCATCAGACAAGATGAGTGAATACACAGATACTAGAAAGATAGCATTGCTGTATTTTATTACTTCTAATTTTTATTTCTAGCTAGACTTGCTTTATTTTGAGGTTTGAAACAATCACATACATGAAACAGAAACAAAACCAGAAAATCCATTAGCGTATTGTAAAAACTAAGTACTCATTGAGATTATAAAAAAAAACCTTGTGAAGACTTAGCAAGACTTGTCAGGACCAATCAACAAATAACAGCTTTACTTAGAAGCATTAAAGGCTGAATTCTCAAACATCTGAGACTTCAGAACCCACTAAAACAACCCCAATCAAACAGGATTATCAGAAGAGAACCTGTCTGTAGTCTGCGCTATTTTTAAACCTTCAAAAATTTTACTTTTATCTCAGTGGTGTTATGCTGCATTTTGCATGGTAGAAGGAAACAAAAGAATCTTGAAAGCAGTTGCAAAGCTTCCTAACCATGTCAGCCATATATCCCACTTTTGGAAGTCACTCTGTCTAATACAGTTAAGCCTCAGGAACACTTTCAGAAGAATTTGAGTGAACACTAGAATGCAATGCCTATCTAAGGGACAGAACTACCCACAGAGCAGGCTATTCTAACAAAGCAAGCAAGCCAAGTTAATCATCCGAAGAAAAAGCAGGCTTGCATGTTTTCATAATCTTTAAATCTGTAGAAGATCTAGAAAGAACTTTCTGGTCACAGAGCTACAGCACCTACTATCATTAAGCAACTAAATAAGCCACTTTACTCAAAGGAAAGATTCTGAAGCGCAATGCAGGAGGAAGAGGATTCTCTTCTTTCTTGATCCAAAGGTGCAAGAAATCACCAACTTACCCCACAGGACAAGTCAACAACCTCATATGACCTGTATATGGTAACTTCAGCATCTTCAAGGTCATGCTGTTCATCAGTCCCTTCAACCACTACATGAAGAGCTATACAGTGACATTTAAAATGTACCAGTGGAAGGGAAAAGGCTAGGAGATTAACTCATTCCAACTCTTAACTATCATTCTCAGCATATTCACGTTTCATATTTTGTTTTGCTTAAGAAGAATAGTACTTTAAAGTAAAACAATTCCTCGGGTACAGACAACAGGAGAGGCCTTGCTGCCCGTTTAACTACTGTAGGTAGGACTTTAGATATTGCAGTAAGACAACTTGTTTGTTTCTTCCCTCCTTGTTTGATGGACTAGAACTATTCCAAAATAATGGTCCTAGGAAATGTATTCAGCCTTTGTACTATTCCAACTTTGAAAACAAAAAGATAGGAAAAATCTATTTTACTAGTCCAAGGAATATCCATATTGAACTATTTCCAGATACAGTTATACAAAATTTAATAATAAATACTTGGCAAGGGAACTACCTATTTAATATTTGTGTTTAGACATAATTGCTAAGAAAAATCTTGTAAATTTCTATTATGAAAAAAAGTCTTCATCTTTGCACACAATTATTAATCTTTTGTAATGTGGTTATCTTGATCAGGAAACAAATTAATTAGTAGCAGTTCAAGAAGTTAACTGTCCCTTATCAAGAGATTCCACCATCACTTAAGATGTTTCCTGAATCTTCAAGAAGACTCTCAGAAGCACAGTACCTTTGCATTTTCTTTCCCAATCATTCCATAATATCTGCCAGAAGATGGCACAGACAGACCATTCCCTGAATGCATGTCACAGTACATCAAAACAACTAAAGAAGTTTCTCTTTTACAAGGGTCTTAGGAAAAGATTCTGTCTTCATCAATTTGTTGGAATTATCTCTCACACTGAGTTTGCAAAGAATATCTAGGAAAGACTCATTTATTAAAAAACCAGACCAGATTTGAGTGTCTAACTTAGTAAAGGAAGAGAAATACAAATTTGTTCTGATGATTCTTCTTGAAATTGAATCTTGATTAATTAAGAAGAAGAGAAAAGAAGCAAGAGCGGTGTGGTTTTGAAAAGAAAATACCACAATGGAAGTTGACTATCTAAACAGAAATAGTTAAAACAATTCTCTTAATTTTCATTTCCCAACAAGGTAAGGGGGAGCAGAAAGAACTGCTTTGCTTTCTCCTGCGTTGTCTAGAAGACACTGCACAAGAGAAAGAAAACCTCACCTACTGTACTGCAAAAAGAGAGAATGGATGAGTCGTTGGAGTCACAGCCCAACATAGAAGGGTTTTGTCAAAGCAGTGTTAGCAGCAATCTAATTTTTTTTTTTCTGTGGAACAGATACTGAAAGCTGAACAGGAAATATGGAAAATAGACTTCATATAACTGAAGCAGGAAAATGCTGAATGTTCAAGTTTATGTTGATTTTAAGGTTTTTTTGTCAGCTTTTAGGTTACTTTCCATATCACACAATCTGTTGGGGCATAAGTGCTAATAAATATACACATTAGTGAGAATTTATCTGAATTTGTATTGTATACGAATAGCACACAGACGATCGCAAACCAAGTATTGCACTATTTTTTTTCCTGAAGTAAAACTTTTCAAACTCTCATGAAATGTTTGTTCCATTTGTGTGATGTACTACAGATCTTACAGTCTTTCCTACAAATTTGCAACATCAAAACCTTAACTTTCATTAAAAATAGTATTACTGTCTGCTTTACTCTGAAATGAAGCTTGAAAAGATCTTCCATGTTACATAAGAGCTAAAAAACTGAATGCAAACAAATAACAACAAAACCCCAAACCAAACAAATATAAAACCCCAAGCTTCAATTTTGGTTCTCCCCCCAACAATGCCACTTTGTGCCCTGATCTTGGACTTATGACACAATATTGCAAACCAAGCAATAATCTCAATTTCACTGTAAATCTTTAATATATTATTGTTCTTATGTCAATTATATTAAACTCAAAGTATTTATTAACAAAGACTTTTTTAAAAAATGAATACCTCAGTCTGACCTTCATGGGCACTGGATTCATGAGTGACACGAATAGCCTAAAATTAAAACATATTTCAATCAGACCTTAAAATGAGAGACTTCCAATGTTTTAAGATCTACTTATGCTCTTTGTTATCTCAAATGCCATAGATGTAACTATTTTTGTTCAGTGCTTGTAATAAATAAATAAGATAATAAACAAATAATCTCCACATCCAAAGATCGTGGAAGACCAATATTTCAGTTTCATTACAATTAATTCAGATCAAATATCTGACAGTTTGAAATTGTACTTTTACACAAAGAAAACACTACAAGCAAGTGTTTTTGTTTTCCATCACTTCCCGAGCAGACAAAATAATTTAGATAGAAGCTCTGACCAGGTATTTTGTATATTTCTATAGAAAATGTCATCAAACCTATGCTGTTTCTGTTTGTTACTACTTCCTTGAACTACATGTTAACACTCATATTCCTGGGGGCTTCACAATAAGCTTAAATTGAACTCAGATTTAGAAATCATCAAGGTTTTCATTTTTACAGAGGATCATCATTACCATCAGGAGCAACCATGCTGTTCTCCTTTCACCACTGGCCAGATGTTTCTGTCACATCCTTTTGAACAGCACTAATGATGAGGCTAACCACTTTACTAGCTAGCTCATCTCATTGTCTGGGGTCCTGGGGGAAGGAGATTATATTTCAGCCAAATCAGCTCTTTTGTGTGCCTCAACTGCTAAAACCACGGAGATATGACTAGAAGGCACAAATGAAAAGAGAAAGCAGAAGGACCATCCTTTCAGCAATAGCACCAAATCAGCTTAAGTTGACCATTAAAGTGCATCCTGAACACACAAAAAAGAAGATTATGCACGCATTTCTCATGCATTTCAAAGTAATTTTAAACTAAGCCAGTGAATTAATATGGATGAGGAACATTGACAAAAACCATTCTGTTGACTGAGCTATGGGCAAGGAATACTCTAAAATACCAAAGCAGAGTTTTCTTTGTAGCAACTGTCTGATCACAAGCTCATTGTAAAACCAAACTGTTTAGGTGCTTCACTGAGTCAAGTCAAGAGCAAGACAGTACCTGCTCATGCAAGTAATTCTTATACCATTTTAAATAAAAGTAAAAACATATACTAACTTCATAAGTTTCTAGATATTTGGCCCTCTCTTCAGGAGTCATAGATAATGAATCTTCTAGGAATTTCTTCAGTGAAGAATTAGTTTCTTAAAAAAAACCAAAAAACGATTAGTCTCATGTTTTAATTGCAACTTCATTCAAAGCTTACAGAATCCAACAAAAGTTTTGAAGATAGAATTACACTATATCTTAAAGACCCTGAAGGCTGACTGCAAGAGGAACTGCTACCTGCTGCAGTTTGCAACGTTTCAAGTGCTTTAGTTGTGAATTAGTATAAAATACTGGTTTTGTAATTATAGGTAGAAATGCACTTTGAACAGAGTTCGTAATTTATGTATGGTTATATTCAGAGAAAACAGTACAAAACGTATCCTTCCTCTACAAAATGTATCCCTTTCCTTTAAGGAAAAAAGGGGAAAAGCCAACAAAAAACCCAACCAAAAAAACTTACCAAAGTTCATTTTATCTCTGTTGTTTGCAATAGCATGAATTAGCCCAATTGTTCCACAAGCATTGTTAATGGTCTGCTTCATGAAATACACTGATGATTTCACGTCTTGCCCCTTAGCTTTTATTCTCTCTTCTTCTTCTGTTCTGAAGGTTTCATACTATAAAGACAGTTAAAGACATTTCACAAATAGTACAAATAGCTACGTTATCAAGCAAAAATAATGTATAAAAAGCAACACCTAACTAATATTGTAATTTTAAATATTTAACGTGGGTGGTCCAACAGGTGTATGTAAACTTACTCACCTGAACAGCTCTATATTGTTTCTTAAACCAATGCCTTGAGACTAACCAAAATACTGTCACATTTGAAACATTATTTTGAATTATGTGTTATCTGACATAACTTCAAAAATATTTAAATTATTTCCTTGATCTCAGCACCCATCATCATCTCTCTTCAATTCAACAAAAGGCTTTTTAAGGACACAGGGCTCAAAGTGCTTTCAAGAAAACCATAATACTTCAGGTGATTAATCATTCTTAAAAGTTTCATTGTTACATTTCATTTTTCCCAGGAATATAAAATAAGATTTATATAAACACATTTATATATTTTTACAGGGCCCTAAAACAGGCCCTTCAAAAGCCATATTCATAAAAAAAATATTTTCTGTAGTAAAAATGAATTTAGTTTGACTGAACGATCTTGTTCAGTACTTGTTTTATACAGATAATACTTGACTAAAATCTGTTATACTGCCCAATAGTGTGTTGTTTTTTGGAGGTTTTTTTGTTGTCTGTGGTTTGTTGGTCCTTTAGGGGGAGCACTGAGGGGTTTTTTTGGTTGGATTTGTTTCTTTGTTTTATTTTTGTTTGGTCGTTTTTTTAAGATTTTAATTTCAAACAGAAAAAGAAAGAAAAAAATCCGCAAATGTTCCAGACAATGCTTCCTCCTTTGCCTCTTTTACTAGGTACTTTTGCAGACAAAAAAAATTTAAATAGATGGGGTTTTTATACAAATGTGACAAAAGCAACGTATGAATGCAGAATGTTATCAAGGAACTCTTCCAGAAAATTCATGAGAAATTTCCCTCAGACTCTGTGTACCGTCAGTGACAAAAAAAACCCAAGAAATTTTTCCAGCATCTTATTCCACACTTGCATCTTGTCTGAATGTTCTTCATAATCTAACTAATATCAAGAGAATTACAAAGCATTTTAATTTATCACCACTTATCTACAAGTTAACAAAAACTAAGCTTAATTGAAATAAAAATTTTATAGAGCTTAATTGGACAAAAAGTTCAGAGTAGAGAAGGTAAACAATATAGCTGCCATTTATTCCCTGCCAATCAAAATAAACTCCAGGGCAAAAAATAAATACATAAATGCTGAGAACACCAAAAATACAATTTTGAGCAAGGCATAGACCAGATCACCTCCTAACCTGAGCTATCCTATTCATCAGACCATGTCCAATATGGCCAACACTCACAGTATTCACTTTATCCACAACCCACAATGCAGACTAAGAAAGCCATTGAATTTTAGACTGGACAACAACCCTAAAATTACCTGTATGACAACAAGAGTATCTTGCCCTAAAAGCAAGTTAAAGACAATTGATATATAGGAAACATGAAAAAATGGAACTTCAGACAGAAGAATAGACATGTCAGAGAAGTGTTTGCAAAGGCAGCAAAATTAATTAAGAGGCATATTTTCATAAACATAGACACAGCCAAGAAACAGAAACAAATAATAAATTAAGGAAAAACATAATATTACAGGCCATTCTGAAAGGGAGGTTGAGGAGTAGAAAATTACTCCAGAAATACAAAATAATGCTGAAGGGTCTTGTGGAGTTCACACAGAACAACAAAAGGTTCAGAACATTGGGACCTCACACGAAAGAGTCAGCCTTCATGCACTCAAGCTAAACAGTTGACAGAAACACTTGTGTCCCTTATGTTTCAGAAGGATTAACATGCTGAATATTTGGCTGGTGGACAAATTTGATTGATTGATGCAACAGAGCATATGTTTTTTTCTCTGGTTTTCTTTGTCGTATGCTTCTTCAGGATGAAACTGGATACACCTTCTGGAACAAGAGGAAGGTTGTTCTTTCCACTGGATAGTGCTCCCATAACATGGTCCAAAAAAAGGTGGTTTACATAAGTAGGGAGGCAAAACAAAACTGACAGTCATGGAAGGAGCTCAGACCTCTAGCTCAAGCAGCCAGGCACAAACTACAGCACACAGATAACAATGCCTCAAAGGTGACAGAGAGGACATTTCCTGAAGACAGGTGAGTGAAGAGCTTGCTTAAGTTCAAAACTATCAAGGTGGCCAAAATAAAGCTCGAAACAGACTGCCTGCATAGCTGTTTTGGAGAAACTGAGAATGCAGAGGTTTACAGGACCTAACGTGTAAAAAGACTGACCTGTCACTCTTCTCTGTATTTAAACGCATTTTGTTGTAGAAGTTAAGCTTTAATAGCTAAGTGGTTTGTCCTCACAAACCACGTGTTCTTTTTGAGGGACATATTAAAAGAATGAAGTTTGGGCAGACTCACTCCAAGCTTCTTGGCTGACCTTATCACAATCACATAAGATTTTTCTAAATTGAAAGATCACTATGAATAACACCATGTAGACACACAAGATGACAGAAAAAGAATCAGACTTGAATGTTTAACCAAATCAAGTGCTCCAAAGTCTAATATAGAGAAAGAAGGGGTGGAAATTGTCTTTCATCTTAGAAATACACCCCATCTGTCCATGAAGCAAAAGCCATATCAATACTGATGACTGAACTAGAAGTGAATGGAAGTTTGGTCAGTGCAACAGGATGAAAACTCAAAAAGGAGTTGCACTTGATAGAGTCCTCCACTCTACTTCTTATTTTGCCTTTGCTATTGTAGCTTTCTGCTAAAAATAGCAGAATTGATCCATTTCACAGTGCATATTAAAAAAAAAATGCCTTAAATTGTGTGTAATAGAAAAATGTGAGATATTCCTCTCTGCTTCTACGTTAGCTTTTCCCATTCAAATTTGAAAAGAAATTAGCAATATATTTGCAAGTTATCAAAAGAAGGTTCTGAAGGAAGCATTTTGTTGTGTTATTTTTAATTAAGAAGTCTCTTGAATAAGGCTTCAGTCTCACCTTGAATCTATTATGGCACTAAAGTACAAGATTCAAACTGCTGATCCCCATTTCATTTACAACCAAAGCAATTAAGTGATTATTAAATAAACATTTACCTTTTCTGTTATTGGAAAGAGAAGTAGCACTGCGCATACAGGTCTTGGCACCATGCTAAGCAGCTCTGGTTCCATACCATAAACATCTACAAATTGCCAGTCAGGATGTATACCCAACTGTTTGAGGAACTGGAAAATAAAAAAAAAATAGTATAATATTAAATGAGTACGTTCATATACTATCTTTTCAGAAGCATAACAGAGTATTTACAATGTGAAATACATTGCGACAAGTCATATTTTCCAAAATTTAAGGAGAATAAATAAGATTCAAGTTTTAAGAAATAAGGCTGAATAAATCATAGTGCTAACAAAGACACACAAAATCCCCATGTTTTATGCATTTTAATAGTCTTTATGAAAGGGAAGTGGAAACACTCACAGCACTATTTACTAAAGCATTACAAACTCCTGAATTAAGTATTTAACATAATTAGAACTCCACAGATATAGAGCACCTTCTATTACTCTTGCTACAATACTGCCTAGAAACTTTACAATCCAAGAAATTGTAACTTCTAGTAAGCAATGAGAGTGATGACAAGAAACGATGGTCAGCACTACAGAGGAACAGCAAGAGCACAGGTTTAGTCTGACAAGCAGTGATCTTAACACTCAATCTGCCTAACGAATTTATTGTAGAACCATAAAACAAAAATAAAATACTAAGCAGACCCAAAATAGGCAAAGAAGATATGCCTCTGTGTATCAAGAGGGTTTTGTTCAGGCTTGGAAAAAATAATAAAAAAAAAGGATTAAAATATCCTTCTAAAAATTAAGTAGATATTAAAAACTGTGCAGCATGAGCCCCTGTGTAAGAGGTTGACATTTGGGTAAGATTTGAGCAACAGATGGCAGGACGGGAAGGATCCTTAAAACAAATATATGGAACTAATTTTTAATGTGGATACATGCAAAGAAAAAGATGGAGTTCAGTCAGTGACAGTCAAGTATGTAATCTTTGGCAACTGGGGTAAAAAAAAGGCAAGACTGTATTTAGCAAGGACAGGGAAAAGAAATTTTGTAGGAATAAAACCAAGTTGTTAGGAACCAGGTAAAGTTCTCTAGTGGGACAAAAATCAGTATTAGATGTGACACAGGAAAGTCAGAAAAATAAATGTCACCAGCAACAGTTTCAATTTTAATAAGTTACACTAACACCTACATTAAACTTCTGTATCTTCCCCTCCCTCACTCATTTTCTGGCTCTTTCCTAGGCCAGACAAAGATTTTGGTACAAAACGGAATTAGTAAGGCAACAGGAGGTGAAGTACCCCTCCCCACTGACAAAACCATTCCTGTTAAAGGACAGCAGACAGCTCTCTATGCTTTTTAGACAGTGTCACTTATAGGGAGAGACCTGTGCTGCTTTGTGTTCCAATTACTCAGTGACTACCCAAACAATTTTATTCTACTGGAAGGAACAGTTAGGGTACTTCAAGGGCTCACTCACTTTCCACTGCTTACCTTCTCTTAACTTAATGATACTACGAACTCAACATAACATAAAATAGCAGCCCTAGATCTGCACAAGAGAGTATCAGATTCTCTTTCACAGACACTGCTTATCACACTGCTGATTTATAGGTCTTCGAGTTTTTACTTAGAAAAGAAAAAAAAACTTGGATATATTACAGAAGTCTTACAGGAGATTAGGAACACCACCACCACAACCCCCCCACGTCTGTATCTAGTATTAACTGTTTCAGAACTTTCTTTTACTGATTGTTATCATATTTTTGGTTGTCTCTTTTGTTGTTTTAAAATACTTTCCTGAAAAACATTTCCTGGTTTTTCACTGGTCCACGATCAAAAAGCCACTTTTAAAATTACTTTACATACACACCCGCACCCCTTATCTGCACTTACTATGAATTTCTAATTTCCCACAGAAGGCCCTTCTTTCTCACTTGATTATTGCTGTTTTTAACTAGCTAAGGGAGAGTGCAGAGAAGATGGAGGCAGAATCATCTCAGCAGCACACAGTAAAACAATGAGAAAACACAGGCTGAAATACAGGCAAATTTGAACTCGATAAGGAAGGCATTTAAAAATAAATTTTAAAAATAACAACCATGGCAAAACACTAGCACAGACTGCCCAGGAGGCTGAGGAGTCCCTGTCTTTTGAGAAATTCCGAACTTGACAGGCTGCTGAGAATCTGTTTTGAACAGAGCATGGCTGGTCTGAAAAACTCAAAAGGTCCCTTCCAGCCTACCTCATTCTATTCTAAATGATAACAAATTGTAAATCTGTATGTCTAAATGCTGGTTAATAGCAAAAACACTACAGTAAGAACATTCAGACATGTTCCCTATGCAGCATGTGGTATAACCTATACTGTTTTCATTGTTGGTACCACTACTTTAACCTACCAGATGTTAAGCATTGAAAGAAACACAGAGCAGTTATCTTTAATACACAATTCTGTTCTGAGGCACACCAGCTACCATTTAGGTTCATGAGATTTATTTAATTTAAAAAACAGGAAAAGTTATCGTGCTTATTATTTAAGGATCCTCAAAAACAGAATGGAAATGCAGTGGGACAAAGGCAATCCAGGTGACTTGACTTCAGCCGTTAAGAATACTACTTCTGCCAACACAATTACAGAGACAGAAAGAAGATTTGATCTGTGGGATTGATGGCGATGTGGAAAGGGTAAGTGGGGTAAGGACCCGTGAGGGTGCAATTTATTTTAACAGAAAACTTCTGAAGTAGTAAATGCGCAATTTAAACATTGTCTGAAGTAGCAACGCACTTTTCTACTTTGTCACATGCATGTAAAAACAGTGAAGACAAAAACTGAAACAAAATAGGACCTTGAAATTTAAGTGCAATTAAATTTGGACAGCATCTGCAAATATTTCAAGATAGTCACATTCTAAATACTAAGGCGTTATACCGAAGACTTTGAGTTTTCCATATTTTAGTGAGGTGTTTGTATACAAGTTGCAACTGTGAAAACATAAAACTGGCAAAACACACAAACATTTCCAGACACTCAGATGTCAAAGTCAAAGAGCTTCTGTAGGAAGAACCAACTGTTGTAATCCTCTTCTAAGCACAAATGTGAACCAAGACACAAACGAAGTCTACAATTTATTGTACTTCCACTCAGTGGATTAAAGCATCGCTGTAAAATATAACTGATGAGATTATCATCAAGAAAATTATTCATCCTTTAAAGTATCCAATTCTTATTAAACTAATCTATATTAAAAATATAAATGCACAATATTTTGCTTTCAATTCTTTATACATCATTCCTGGAGGCATATAACAAACCCAGGTCTGTTTCAGAAGTGAAATTCCTTTCTAAAAATAAAAGAACCACGCAAATAATATTTTATTGTTAGGGTATTATAAGGATATATTTCTTCATTCTTTTAACATTTATGGAATTAAAACAAAAGAATCATTTTTCAATAAATCTCAGAGAAGGCATGTCACATCAGTGACACATCAGGAGCTGTAGAAACTTTAGTTCTGTACAGCAGGTCAAAAGGTATATCAGGAACAAAGAGATAGCTGGAACTTACATGAGGCGCATTACTCTTCTTTACCACCTACTTCTCACTTAGGATGGTCCCATTATGATCTTGCTCAAACAAGGGATGCTCCATTATAACAGACTTCCTTGGGACATTCCAGATCTATTACAAATTCTTTAATATCCTCAAGCTCTCTATTTCAGGACCTCATAATAAAGTTCAGAGAACACAGCCCATTTATCATCATGACAAATTTGTTTTCCAAAATTTACAATGAAGGAGGGAGAAAGAACACTTTCAACATCAACATGATCAAAAATGTGAGAAAACATACACCCACAAAATTCTTATCCTTCCACTTGTGTTTATTTCTTTAGGGTGTCTAAAAGAGCAGTACTGACTTATAGTTAGTGTTCCTGTTCTTCACAATGAGAGGTATATATTTTTAATATATCCATGGAGTAGTTTGGAAACTGAATACTGAGTATGCCCAGGCAAAGCCGTATGTATTGGCCCCAGGCATCCCAGAAGCAGAAATGCAAAGCACGTACAAAACTGGACTAACCAGCTGACCCAGGCTTCTTTCAAAACCATCCCAACAAGCAAGAGCTTTAGAATGCTTCCAGCAGAGTCCTGAGATGCAGCTACTGAGCCACTGGTTCAAAACAGGATACCCTTTTATACTTAAGAGACCTGTTTCCATGATCTAAAAAGTCATTCATAACAGGGATGAGCTGGATAAATCCACTCTTCTAAATAAGCTGTTATACATATTTCTTTTTTACAGTTCTACTATAACAATAATTGGATTCTACTGATTCTGCTGGTCCTTTAAGAAAGGAAAATGTGGAAGTGGGGAACAGCATTTTCAGTGCAACAAGATAAGTATGACATGAACCACTGTCACTTGTTCTCCACTCTGTAGCACCCCATTCTGTCTTCAAGACAGTAAGGGTTTCCTTGTTACAAGAACTAAGAAACTGAGCAAAAAAGAGCATAAGAAAAGGCCAGAAGAGGCAAGTACAAATAGAGAAATTAAAGATATGATTTTCTTTGCTTTCATTTGCTGAAAAACACACAAAGAGAGATCTAAGTCAATCTTTCAACTATCCATATAAATAATAACCCCAAAACAAATTACAATTTTCTCTTTGCAAAATATCTACCTATTTAAACTCTGTAAGACAGCTACATAGCTGGAGGTATCTTAAACTAGAAGCCATTTATGACGTGCTCTTTCAGTGGACATCTACAATCCCTTCATATTTGTCCTTGTCTTTGCTATGCTGTGCCACAGCCCCAGCACTCCCCCTTTGATGGCTCTGTGGAAGGCGTTCTGAGGTGTTGTCTTTACAGAAGGACACACACACAGTCCTAGTTTTCCACTTTCTCAGTCTACACCCATAATAACAGGCTGTTTTCCAAGTGGAGATACATGCTATCTCCACTATTTTCATTCTGCTTACCACAAGAGTTAAACTCCACTCCCTCACCTGAAAAAAAAAAGTAAGTTTAGCTAAGCATTTTCAGAAGGACATCTATGTTTCTCCATTTCTGACATCCTTTCACTCCAACACAGTAGCTCATCTATGAGTACTAGTTCCCAACACACTTCAAAAAACCATAAGCACTGTCTTTTCAATTACTTTGATCAGTATAGCTTTCCTTTGGCAAAGCTTGTGGGATAGTGTTTCAGAGTTCAGAAAATGGAAAGACCTTAGGAAGATACTGTTTCCAAGATAATTAATACTTAATCCATCTCTGTATTTGCCTAACACCTTGAAGATATCTGTTCCATAAGTGGTCGAAGACTGGCTGCATCCAGTTTCTGCCAGTTGTTCTATGTTTGAGATCTTTATTGCCCTGTAACTTTAAAGTCACAGTTGTCAAGGGTGCTCATGGGCTAAAATAAATCTCTTTATGTAGCTGACTCTCAATACCTTAATGGCTTAAAAAAACCAAGCAACCAACCAAACAAAAAAATCCAACCCCCAAAAGCAGGATTGAAGGCCTGAAAATAATGCTGGAAGGTAACTAAGAACCAGGAAGTTCTGGCCCTATGGGGCAAGAGAAACCCAAGCCACAGCCAACTCTCAACAGTTTAACTTTGAGCTACCTGAAGCCACTGCTTTAGCACTCATCAGATGCAGTCAACTACTCTACCCTTATCTGGATTTAATGATGATGGGAGTTGAAATGGTACCTTACCCAGGAAGTAAGGATATTTCTTAGAATATGTGAAATGAAGAAAGGGAAGAGAGAATGAAAAAAGGTAGGAGATCAAGAAAGAGATCCATCAATACTACTTTTTTGTTTATTTACACTTGCTGGGCAATCAATTGTGGGCTGCAAGCCAGACTGAAACAACATCATGATGAAGAACAATCAGCTTGTGTTCTGATCTTTTCACTCAAAAATTTGCATGTAGTCTGGTTTGTTTTCTTTGGGTAGTAGAAGAAATTGAGAACAAGATACACAGACAAGCATCATGTGGTAAACAGTGGGCAGATAAACACGATTTTCTTGCCTTCTCTCTCCCATTAGTGGGGAAAAACTCATAAGAGATTCAGGAAGAAGGGTGGCACTGGTCACAGCAGGCCCCCCAGATGAAGGTCAAAGAGAAGAAACCATTCCCTGTCACCACTGTACACAAAGTGGAGCTTTGTAAATGCTGAATCATCAACTCATTCTGTATCAGAGGTGGACAACAATTCATTCTGTCAAGACTGTAGAAGTGAAGGAGAAAAAAACAAGTACTGTGACAATTACCTTAGCACTGTATGGTACATTTAACTACTGATTTCACTCATTACAGTTACCACTGTGTGGCACATTTAACTGTGGTACATTCTTCCTTAAAAACATCACTACGAACACACAGCTGTGGTATTCTGAATGAGTCACTGCCACTGGAAATCTTTAAGAAAGAATATTCCTCTTTACCCTCACCAGCCAGTTTCTGAAGCTTTAAATAATTCTAGCACATAGGCATAGAGACGTTCTATATACAATAAGGACTTGGAAATTCCTAGACTTGAATTATAATATAAGTACTTTCAGATATAGAAAAACTTTTGAGATATTTTTGAATGATTTCACACACCCCATAACTGAGAAATACCAGTTCTTCTCCATTATTGCTGAATTTCTACCACAAAGACTGAAATCCTCAAATTTACAACTTATATTTCAAAACTAGAGAGCACACAGTATGGTAAGAATATGCTAAAAGCAAATGAACCTGCATTTAGTACACTTCTTTTCTAGTTACTATTAAAAAAGGAAATTGATACAATAATCAAAACAGCCTAAGCATTTGTTAAATCGTAATGAGAGTTTTAACTACAATCCAAAATTTCAGAATCCATGCCTTTTACAAGCCATTGAAATTTCTGTTTTAAGAGTTCACTACCACACCTAGCACGTCATTTTAGTTTGTGGAGGCACACCACTGTTTTTTTTTAATCCTGAAGACTTCTGGAATATTTTACAGAGCACAGTACAGAGTACTGCAAAAAAATGTCTGTCCTTGCAGATATCCCTTAACTCAACAGGATTTTCTAAAAAGAAGTTTGCAACTTCCTTTGAATCTTGAATTACTATTATTATTGGTTTTAACATAAGCAGGGTATGAATAACTTGTGACTAACAGCCCTGTTGCTACACAGTTCATCACTGAAATTATGAGATTAAAAGGAACAATGACTAATAAGGCAAGGTGTATTCACATTCAATGCTCACCATTGTTTTTTTTTAAAGATTTCCAGTGGCAGTGACTCAGTCTAGATAATAACAAGTTAAGACTGCTCAGGAAGCAGTTAAGACTGCTCAGTTAAGACTGCTCAGGAAGTCTAACTGGTCTCAGGTGGACTTTTCTACACAGAAATATTAACAAGTAATTACTTGTAGAGTACAAATTCCTATAATCCATATTCATCCACAAGTGACACATATCATCCATCACCAATGCAGAGCCAATGAACACGAGAGATGGATTTTAAATACACTTAAAAGTATTCATTTAACACTCTTCTAGGATTTTCTCCATATAACAAACACGTAGTGATATAAAATATTTCAGCTTAAACACCAGTCACTAGTTTTTCTTCCTCAATTTCTACTTTACCTAATTTGTACCATGATGAGCTCATCTCAATATTTGGAAAGTCAAAAGAAGTTAGAGAATTTGAAATTCTACTAGTCATTTATTCACACTTATTTTCTTCCAAACTGAAATTTAGTCTCTGAATTTCAAAAAAAAAAAAAAAAAAAAAAAAAAAAAAAAAAAAAGAAAAACAAGTAACATGAGGAAGTAATAGCACATGTTCAGGAAGGGCTCCCAGGAAAGGTTGTCAATTTTAACTCAGGAAACTGAGATTACAAACATCTCAAACTGCTCCACAGCAGCAATACGGTAAGAATTGTAAAATTATTTGCCCTAAGAAACTACAAAGTACAAAACCACCCAGCATCAAATAACCCTTAACTCTCCTGCAGATGCAGGTTGCACGTTACAGCAGCTACAACAAAAAACCCCAAACAAGACATTCTTCACACACAAAAATTCCCAGTTTCCAAAATATTTCAACAATATAGTTTTAAGAATGTAATCTTACCGCTGGAAGCTTCAGAGCCTTTTGGCTTAAACGCCATCTTTAACATTATCAACAGGCCTGCTGAAATCAACATCTGACCTCCAATGCTTGTTAAAGACGCTCAGAATTATCACTGAGGACATGATGCAGGGCTGGAGTATGTGTGATTTCCCTTCAGCCAGAGTTTATTTAGCATGAGCATTGTTTTCTGCGCTAGAACAAGCTTCTTTTCTCTAGTGTGGGTTCTACCACCCTGACAAAAACAGCAACAATAAATCATGCAAATATGGTCATGCATAAGCTGCAAAGTGCAAATGGTAAAGTGGCATTATTTCTTAGAGTCAGCCAAAGAAGAATGAGACTGTGACACAGAGATGCAAGCAGGTCCTTACACGAGCACAAAACCATCATGTCCATGTCCATAACTGGTACATTATATATAAATATATAATAATAATTTAATCAATAATTAATTAATTAAAACCCACCTTGAAACACATTTTATTACGTTAATAGCCAGGCCATAACTATTCTCTTTTTACTGTTAGGTTTTTGTTTTTTGTTTTGGTTTTTTTTTCTTTCATATAGTATCTTTACGTGAGAGGTTCCAGTACGGTCCAACATGAGACGACTGAGTGCGGACACGCGTTAAATGAGGAAGGGGGCACTCTCCCTGGAGAAGCAGGAGCCTTTAATACAGCAAAACGAGACGAGACGGCCCAAAGCTGCAGAGATACTAAAGGTTACCTCAGATAAAAGCTGCTTACCTGATTCGTGACCTGAAAAGAAAGCAGAAAACAAAAGGGCGTTATGACCCCAGTTGGATCCACGGGCTAAGACCTCTCCCGTTCCCTGACATCCCTGAGGCGGCGATGCTGAGCCCGGCGCGGCCCCGAGATCTCTGCCCTTTGCCATCCTCCCGCCCTCCGTTATCCTCGCACAGCAGGCTGGCTGTCGGGCGGGCAGCCCTCCCACCGCTCATGCCGGGCACTCACGTCGGGGTTGGCCTCCAGGGGCAGCCAGCGATGGGGCTCCATGGCAGCGGTGGCGCTCCGGGCGGGCTGGGCCGAACTCGCAGGGCAGCTCTGACCAGCGCCTGCGCGCTCGACCGCGCCTCAGGCCTACCCAGGGCTGCCCACCGCGCCGCTCAGGGGGGCGGGCCGAGGAGGAGACAAACCCTCACAAACGCTAGCCGTGCCCGCAACTCCGCGCCGCTTCCGTCCAGCGGCGCCGAGGCGGGCGCGGACGCGGCGATGACCGCGATCCGTCCCAAGGAGGTGCTCCGAGGCGCAAAGGCCCGGCAAATTCTTCCCACTCCGCCACTGTTTCAGTCTCCCCCCAGCAATTGGATTCTCCAGCGGGCAAGGCGGTGGTGCCTTCGCCGCCCTGCCGCCGGGGGGTCCATGGCAGCCGCCAGGGGGGCGCCTCCGGCGGCGCTGGCGGGCTCGGGTCGGTGCGTGTTCGGGTCCGGTCCGGGTCCGGGTCCGCTCCCGCTGGAGCCGATCCCGGCAGGAACCGAGAGTGAGTGAGGAGCGGCCGCCAAGCTCTTCGACAGCCCGGCCCCTCTGAAATGGCCTCCAGCAGCTGAACTGAACGGCGGCACGGGCAGCGCGCAGGGAAACACACCCATGGGGAACGGGGCAGGACATGGGGCGAGGTGGGACAAAGGGAAATCAGAAGGAGCGGCAGTCGCAGTGAGCCTCCCCTACATCACAGAATGTTCTGAGTTGGAAGGGGCCCACAGGGATCATCCAGTCGAACTCCTGGCCCTGCACAGGACACCCCAAGAGTCACACCATGTGCCTGAGAGTGTTGTCTGCTATGACCACTTCCCTGGGAAGCCTGTTCCAGTGCCCAGCCACCCTCTGGTATTTTCTAATATCTTACTTACCTCTCCCCTGACAGAACTTCAGGCCATTCCCTCGGGTCCTGTCACTGGTTGCCAGAGAGAAGAGATCAGTGCCTGCCCCTCCTCTTCCCCTCACCTGAGAAGACCTCAGTGTGTGTAGCAGGAAGGACCCGGGCAGTGAGGTCCCCATATGACCTGCTGAAAATTATTGCTAATATGTGTTAAACCCAATTAAAGATGGCGTTTCTCTTCTAAAGCTGCAAATCCCTTCATACATTGCATCTCAGGACCATAAACATAGCATTTCTTGGCCTTTTGGCTATGATGAAGCATATCGTAATCATCATGATGAAGCATATTGTAATAGATACATAGCTTATACAGTGTAATTACATTTTATATATGTACACATACCAGATGCATACCAGATGCCTTTTTTCAAGTTAATTCAGAAAGGCTAAAAATGAAGGAACCCATCATGGCACTGGTGAGGTTGCACCTCAAGTACTGTGTTCCGTTCTGGGCCCCTTAATTTATGAAAGATGTTGAGGTGCTAGAGCAGGTCCAAAGAAGGGCAATGAAGCTGGTGAAGGGACTCAAGCACAAGTCTTATGAGGAGTGGCTGAGGGAGCTGGGGGTGTTTAACCTGGAGAAGAGGAGGGACCTTATTGATCTCTACAACTACCTCAAAGGAGGTTGTAGCAAGGTGGGGTTCAGCCTCTTCTCCCAGACAGCTGGTGACAGGACGAGAGGATGTAGTCTTAAGCTGCACTAGGGTAGGTTTAGGTTGGACATTAGGAGGAATTTCTTCACAGAAGCTGTGATTACACACAGCGGTGATGGAGTTACCATCCCTGGAGGTATTTAAGGAAATACTGGATGGGGGACTTAGTGCCGTGGTCTAATTTACATGGTGGTGTTTGGTCATAGGTTGGATTTGATGATCTCAGAGGTCTTTTCCAACCCAACTGATTCTGTGATTCTGTGATTTGTCGGCCCCAGCCCTCCCTGACTGCTGCTGCCCACCACCCTCCACAGACTGCAGCTGACCTGTGCGTCCCTTGCAGCACTTTTACAGGGCCTTGCACTTCCAGAGGCAGACATTTGGACAAGGTTTTTGTAAAGCCCATGAGCTGGGCCTCCCAGCCTGCATGGCCTGTGAGCACAAAGACCTGGGACAGCGGGAAGCAGGTGCCTGAGCATGCATGTACATCTCTGTGAGCGGAGAGGGTGCAGGAAAGCTGGGATCTGTGCCAGCTCACTGGCTGATTGGAGTGCTGTGAGAGAAGGAAGGAGTGCAGCATGAGGAGCAGATGGTGTCTCTAAGTACTGTGGTACCCAGAAGTATCCAAGTGCCAGGAGGCCAGAAGGGCAGGGTGTTGGGGCACAGCTGAGGACCCAGGCACTGGAGGAACCCAGTTCACTGATACACTTTCTCCTGTCTGCCTGAAGAGCTTTTTGAAGAACTTGGTGTAGTTCTTTAGAGAGTTTTGATGCAAATTGCACTGCCTTCTGTAAATGTTAAGTTTACTAATTGAAGAAATGATGTTTTTATTTTATTTTACCCCCTATAATTACTCAGCAGGACTATGGTGATGCTACATGCCTATGCCTGAAGCTTCTGCTTTGGCCTATCAACAATACTGTAGCATCTCTCTATTCAGTCTACTTGTAGCTCGTGACATTTGTCTTCTAGTTTCTATACTAAGTGTCTCCTCAGAGGAAGTTCTCAGTCTTCTTGCTAAAAGATGAGCCTGGACTGTCAGGTCACCATCATAGCCTGCATCTCCGTTCTCTGCCATGAAAAACTTCATAGAACACACTTCCAAAAGGCAGAATTTTCTAAAGATGCACAGTTTAATTCTGTGGATGGGCAGACAAGCTGAAATCACTGCGTACTTCACCACCTTCTTTTCCAAATTCAAAGAATTAAAAGTATGTTTACATGTTGATGAAAATAACCCAAAATAACTTCAAATTTCAGCAAATGATTTTGTAATTACCAAACCACAAAGATATTAAACTTCACATCCATCTCTACATCTTGGAGAAAGAAAGAAAAGTACCATAATGAATATTAGTCATAGTGCTAAAGGCACTACTGAGAGACTTAATGAAATTGCAATGTAAAATAATATGTGAAGTTCTCTAGATAACAAAGTATGTAATAGAGTTATGTAATTTAAGAACAAAGAGATTGTTAAGTCATGTCCTTGGTATCAGAGACAGATCTCAGTGGTGCATATATTGCTAGTGTTTTGACAACCATGAGGTCATAAGAACACACACTATTTAAAATCATTTGCACATTTAATTAGATACTTTAGAAGGGAGAGGCCAAGACCAGACAGGCCATAAATGTATAAAACTCATAAACATATATTATGTTCCATAATATTCTTTTCCTGAAATATAATCTAGATTCTTTCATTAATTGAAAATATGTAATTTTAAACTAGTCAGCAATACTGTATATTATGTTTTACTACTCTGTCACAGTCTCAGACTAGGTCTACAGAAATTTTAACATTACTGTAGATATATAAAGTTAAAACTAAAACTGATTACTAGAGAAGTTTAAAAATATTATTTTTAAAAGTGAGACTGGTGAAGGATCAGTGTTGCCTTAGTACTCCAGCCACAGCCCAAACTTAAGATCAGTATGAAATGCTTATTGAATATGGTTCTAGTTTACAAAAGGTGCTTATTTTCCCATAAAGCTGAAGACGCTGTTTACCTACACAAGTCACGCATAAACTGCACACTTTTTTCACAGGTGTACAGAATGATTCTATAAACCACCTGAACAAAGTATGGTCATTTTGTACCAAGTTCAGTACACTGTAAGTGCTGCGTGCACACAGAACAGGGCATCGCCTCTCCTACAAAGACAGACTGAGAAAGCTGGGGCTGTTCAGCCTCGAGAAGACAAGGTTGTGTGGAGACCTCATAGCTACTTTCCAGTATCTGAAGGGGGCCTACAGGGAAGCCAGACAGGAACTGCAGTGACAGGACAAAGAGTAAGGGGTACAAATTTAAAGAGAGTAGGTTTAGATATTAAGAAGAAATTCTTTACTGTGAGGGTGGCGACACACTGGCACAGGTTGCGCAGGGAGGTTGTGAATGCCCCATCCCTGGCAGTGTTCAAGGCCAGGTTGGATAGGGCTCTGAGCAACCTGGTCTAGTGGGAGGTGCCCCTGGCCTTGGCAGGGGAGTTGAGAATAGATGGTCTTTAAAGTCCCTTCCAACCCCTTAATATCTTGTGATTCTATGATTTGCGTCCCCCAGCCTATGACAACGAGCTCCAAGAAAGCCCTGTCAATAAATCAAACTCAGGAAACTTCTTGCGCCAATCAAGCGTGCCTCGAGCCGGCCTTTCCCGAACCCTCCGCGGACGGTTATCCCTACGGCCAGTCTCCTTTCCCGCGCCATCGCGCGGGAACAGCGCATGCTCCCCGCGGCGCAGCCAATGGGGGCGGTACCGCTGGCCCGGCCTCGCTCTGGAGGCGCTCGGAGCCAATCAGGGCGGCGAGCGCTGTGCGGCGGGGGCTGCGCCGGGCGGGTGGCGCGGCGCCATGCCGCCGGGTCGCGCGGGCTCTCGCGCAGGCGTTGGGGACGCTCGGTGAGGGCAGGGGGGACCCGGCGGGAGGGACTGGGGAGGTGAGGGGAAAGGGGGGCCGATGGGAAGACGGGCGAGCTGAGGGGGGAACGGGGCTAAAGGGATAGGGGGCTGCGTGGAAGGGTGGGGCTGAGGAGGAAGTGGGCTCAGAAGAGGGGTGTACTTCTTTTAGGTAAATTTAGGTTAAAAAATTGAATTAAGGTAAACGCATGCACGATGGCCTAAGGATTTTTCAGACGAAGATTTTATATTTTTACTGTAACCCTTGAAGTTTGCTCCTGATCGCTATTGCTTGTGTTTTTTTAGATGCTGGTGGTGCAGCAAATAAGATTAATTTAATACCTCAAGACTTCTTTGCAGAGCTGGTAAGTAGGGCGATAAGGATGTGGAAGGGCTTCTGGCACTCTGGTTCTAGGAAGCCTTTTTGTTTAAGCTTTCCTGGTTTTTGTCTGTTGCAAAGGGAATCTTGTGTGTGTGGTAGCTTCACTTACATGATTCATAAAGTGCACCAGTCCTGCTAAGAGCAGTGGTATTGCCTGAAATTTACGTTTTTATCACAGATTTTTAAGAATCTATTTTCGCCTGTCATCTAGGTGGGGTACCAAGGTAGCTTTCCTAAAAAATATTTGGCTTGTTAAGTATAGTGTACACTTGAACAAGATGACTGTTCAATTAATGTGAAAATGGTGTGTTAAGTAGGAATAGCCAGTGAGGTAGAAATTATAAATTCTTGATTGACTTTCTTTTCGTGGAGTTGATGTAATTTTAAAATCAGTCACTTCAGTTACTTTATTCTTGATTCTTTAATAAAGCATCCTACTGTTGTCCATTTTTGTACTAACCCATTTTCTTTTTTGTTTTGTAATCTCCCAAGTATTTGAACTAGCTCTGTCTTGTGTACTAAAATACGCATTAAGAATGTCTTCAATAATACTTTCTCCACAGTGCGAACAAATAATTCATCATCTGAACCATAAGATCCCAGGTGTAAATACAGCTGAATTGTGTCAGGTAAGTTGGGATACTCACACTTGTAAGTATAGTAGCTGTATATGCTGTTAAGGATAGAATCCCTGAGTCCGTGTGGGGGTTCGTGTGTGTGTGTACAAAGAGGCTTTTATTAATGCATAATGTTTGTAATTGTTTGAACATTCTGTTTCTAGAGAATTCAGACATCAGGGATTGAGATTAACATTGGTGACCTGGCAAAAATAGCTAACATTCTTTCATTTCTATTTAGGTAAGCACAAAATAATATACTTTTCACCATGTCTTCCCCCTCCCCCCTAACTTTATAATGGTATTAAAAAGTTACATCAAATGCAGGTATAAAATGAACTGATTTGGGAAAAGGGCAAAAGTTCGTAGGTCTCAGTACACAAAAAAACCCTCCTGGGCTTAGTTTGTGTCCTTAAAATCAAGTAGTTACTTAATACATAATATAACTTTTTGTAATAAAAAGACAAAGAGAGGAAATTGTCCAAGATCCTGTCTGCAAGCTTTAGAACTAGTGGCAAAATAGAGGAAGTTAGGGTCACTTTTAAAGCTAAGTCAGCTGTACCTCTGCCTGGGAGGAGTGTGTTTTTAAACTTTCTTGTTTCTTGGAGATTAGAAACCAGCATTTGTACCTCTTTGAAGGACACACAGCTTATAATGTTGCACTCTGCCATGAGTAGAGTTTTTAGGGAGTATTTTGAGTTGTTGTTTTGCTCTAAGTTTTTCTGTATTCAGGCATAAAATTTTCAAGATCTTGCTTGTTCTTTTAATGTATAGTGCCAAAACATTTTATGTAACGTTAATACAACTGGAGAAAATAATGCCAGTAGAAATTTAAAATACTACTTCTCTAACAATAAAACAGAAGGCCTTAAATTATATTAGATTGTGCTACTTGGAGGACCAACTCACTTTGTCTTGTATTAGTGTCTCTTTTAAGAGGAGTGGACCTGCATGAACAAACATAGGCTGGGATTTATTTTTTTACCTGTTTCTCTAGAGGAAATCAAGTGGCAACTTTGTTCTAGACTTGCTGCCTTTTCAGTTGAGGGTTTATGGCATCATTTGACTCCTGTTGGTACCGATTATACCTAGAAGTCCTTACTTGCCATTTGGCAATACTTAAACTACATCTGCTGAATGTTTAATTAAATTGCCTTGTTTCTAAAGTAATGATATTGTTTAACTGCTCCACGCACACATCTCTCACTGAATTATGCCTTGTTTCAGTTGCTACAGCACTTGGAGGCTGTGATTATTTTTGTTTTAATGTTGGATGTTGTGCAAGCCCAGCAAAGCTGGGTCTCTGTATACTAAGACATATTAAAGTCATGTTTTTTGCATGTGAATACAAAAGGTGAGTAACATTCTGGAAAAAAAAAATCCCAGGCTGCCTGAGTATTTTAAAGTACACATAAAGCAGAAACAAAAAAAAAGCTATTGGGAGTGAAGTGAGAAATTTTATTAAATTTGCGGGGAATGAAATTGATGCAGTGTTCTCTGGATATACTTACAGCACAGCAGCCAGAAACAATCTCTCTACAGAAGAACTCGTCACCACCTTGGGCAGTGCAGTCAGCACACTGCCAAAACATGCACTTCAAGTTATCCGTCATGTATGGAATGAGCAGGGCAAATCCATTTCTGCGGCAGAAGATGCAAGAAATGTGGCCACCGTGGGGCAGGTAACTAAGTGTGACCAAGTGCAGTTGAGCCAACTATGAACATTTCAGAAGCATCAGTGCGTTGTGTTGTTGGCACACAGTGGTATCTTGACTGCAAAAAGCTTTCCTACCTATATGTGTATGTACATGTTGCCAAATATCTATCCAGATAAAGCAGCATGTGCAGTAAAGGTTGTCTACATACTGAACAGTTTCATACCTTTTTAAAGATTAATGCTTTGTAGTACTATTAACAAAGGTGGTAGTCAGTTTGGCAGACAATTGGATTGGCTGTTTATGTAAATCTGTTTTAAATGTAATTTAAATTCTTTAAAGTTGATAACCCCAGCACTTGATTGTTTGTTCTTTGTCTCCCTTAAGTTCAAACATTATTTTTAAAGATACTTTCTGTCAATTTCCAGCATACTTTCTTTGCTTGAAAAAATAGCAGTGTATTTGCATTTTATTATCTTTTTTTTTTTTTTTTATAACAACAGCTTAAAAGACTACAGAATTAGGAAAAAAAAGAAAATCTTTGTCTGAGGCTTGCTAGTAAGCTTATAAAGGCTCTTCACAAAAGGCAAAAAATGTACTTGTGATTTATCTAAAATACAGTTATAAAATGCCGTAATTTTTCTCTGTTATTGCCGTTATAAATTATTTGGTTTAGACTTAGAAACTTTGTTTTTGATTTAGAAACTTATTAAAAAAAAGAAAACATGACAAACACATTCATGATATACAAGCCATGTGAACTTGTGTGTCTGAAATTCCTCTTAGTAGAATTTTAAATACAGTGTACTTGACTATTGCCTGTACTTGGATAAGGAAAACAGATTAAGGGAAATAACTTATTAAATTGCTTATTTTTTCACCAATAAAAGGATGGGCAGATGATTTTTTATTCATGGTAATATCCGAATGTGTATGTTTGCTTTCCATTTGGATAAGAGCTCTAGACATCCTGTATTGTCCGTGAAACATCCCTCCAACTGAATAGCAATGGTAAGGTAGATCTCTTTCTTTGACACTGTTTCCAATGGTTTTCGTCTTTGCAGTTTGTAGATATGAAATGGAAGCTGGGAGTCGCCATGAGCTCTGACACCTGCCGGTCTCTGAAGTACCCGTATGTTACAGTGACGCTGACGGTGGCAGACCCTTCAGGACAAATAACAGACAAGTCCTTTGAAATGACGATCCCACAGTTCAAGGTCTGTAGTGAGTGTTACTTGACTCAGTCTCCTAAAAACAGTGCTGTTGTTGTGAAGGAGCAACTGTATACCTTAATCCATACTTTTGTGTTGCTTGTTTACCAATACAGTCATGCGAAGAGGAAGCATTAAATAACTATTTAAAACACAGAAGTTAAATACTTCTGTTAGTTAGTTCTACATCTCTTATCTGAAAATGTTATTTTAGCAGTAATTAATCTGTTCTCATACAAATAAACTAACAACTGAAGACATAAAGTCTTTCAGATCACGTCAGCTATCATTCTGCCTTATTAGAAATTTATAGAATATTCTTAATCTATGGAACTGTTCCCCAGCCTCAAAATCTAAAACTTGTCTTAAGCCTAACATTTACTAATGATTAGGAATGGAGATCAGTCTTCTTTGTCACCACTGACTCTTAATTACTATGTCTTCATCTATGAATTTATGCATCTTAAATTTTGCATAAATGCAGCACTTGTGTTGTCATTCCTGTTTAAAGGGATAATACATCACCTAGAATATCATATAAGCTTAAAATAAATAGACTGTTGGATTGGAAGAAATTTGAGAAGGATATTCTGAATCCTTTGGTGTTGTAAAATGTATTCATTCTGACTGAAGGCTATTTAACAATTTGCTATTCAGCTACTATAGGAAATGGGTGCTACATTTGAGAAGTCTGGATTAATTCAGCTGGGAGTAGAAACATTAGTGTGGAAAGGGGTGTTTTTATTTTATTTTTTCATGGTATGAGAGCTACTTTGTATTTTTCTTTCCTAGCATCTTTCCCTATTAATAGACAAGCCCATGCAAATAAGGCATCACCTTTGTAGAGTTAGTAGTTAATGTGCCCAAATGTCAACCAGCCAACAAAAAGAAAAGCAGTAACTTTCAGTTCAAGCTGCACATTGTAACTGGAGGAAAAAGGGAATGTGAGAAATATGGATAGTGTTTTTTGCCTAACATGCTAGTTTGAACTGTTCAAACTATACTTCAAGCAACTGAAATTTATCTTAATTTTTGCTTTTTAGAACTTCTTCAGACAGTTCAAGGAAATGGCATCTGTTCTTGAAACAGTTTGAAGAGAATTTTCATTTACAGTGACGTTTTGGACAAAGTTAGATCAAGGAAACTTTCCTTTCTGCACAGGGAATAAAGTGCCATTGTTCTGCAAGGTATGTATCCTTGTCTTTTTGACAGGAATTGCTCGGCATCATCCTTGCATTGCTGTGAAGATTTCTTCGCTTTGAAGCCAACTCTGCAGTGTTTGTGAACACATGTTCAGCTTTGTTCATCCTGGTAGACAGAAGATCAGGATGCATATGGAGAAGCATCCCTGTAGACTTCCGAATACCCACACTGAACTCTAGTGCAGAAAGACACCTGAAAAATGTTGACTGGAAAGATACAGAGAGAAGTAAATCTCATGTTAACACTTTTGTCTGTAAAATTGGGATGCTCTTGGAGTCAGAAATGATATTACATATAAGGAGAATATGAAGGTACATGTAACAAGCATATAGTTATTCTTGAAGAATAGCATTGTCAAGTAGTTTGGTGCAGGTATTTGCAGACCTGGTTTCCAATCTTTTAATAACTGGAGAATGAACTTGTCTTAATGGCTTGTTTATTTCAAATACTTATTTCTCACCACCTAGGCTTCTAAAAACTGTGTTAATGCATTAAGTTATTCCAGAAACCCAAAATTTATCCTCTGAATTGAAGCCCAGAGGCTAATTTTACTTAAAGGTAGGAAGGCAAATTTAATTCAAAAGCATTTTAATATATTTTTGCTTTTTCATTTCATCCAGTACTAATTTGTTGCATTCTGCTTGATGTTTTGGTCAGCAGTCTGCTTTCTAATTAAATTAGGATATTCATGTAGTTGCTTCAGTCCAAGCTCTGAATTAGAAAAGTCAAGAGGAAACTTGAAAATTCAGGCTGGAGTGTTAGCCAAGCACGTCAGAGAAAGGACGACACTAAAAGATTTCTTTGCTTGTTGCATTGTGTTAGGCATCCACTGCACTCTGTTCTGCAGACTCGCTCTAAGAGAATGTCCTAACCAGCAAGATTTTGGACTTCGATGCTGAAGAATGGGGGCATTTCCAAAGAGGAGTGATAAATCCAGTGTGATTGCATGCTGGTTTTTTAATTTTTTTTTCATTGAGTTTTCCGTAAAGCAAAAAACACATTGCATGTACTGTGGGATGTAGTAAAAGCAACACTATTGCATCTCAAGATGTGCTGGTGGTGTAGTAGAACAATTAAATCTGAAGAGAGATAAGTTATACCTATAAGCAGACTGAAGTTTATGCTTCAAATTCAGAATGGTAGAGACTCAGCACTAGTTTTGCTGGGACAGATCCTCAAGTGATTTCAGGCCCCCTTAAAAGTGAGAACATCTACCTTTCTAACTCACTTAATGGTTTTTTCCCACTAACATTTTTTAAAAGCTGGCTGAAAGTCGTTGATATTGGTTATGCCTGCCTTTTTGTGCTATAAAAATAAACAGCACATTGTGCTGCATGCAGCAATCCTTTCAGGAAAGAAAGGATTTTCACCCCCACGATTTGGGTACTATGCATGATGCATAAAAACAGTACTTGGAGTTGCTTAGAAGCCCAAATAAGTGAACAGGCTTTAACAAAAGTTTTCAGCTATGGCCATTGATCTGGATGATACTTTCTTTGTGCTGCTTGAAGTCTGAGGTGTTTGCTTTGCGGCGGGGGGGAACAGATTGGTCTTTTCTGGGACCCTCTGAATAGAATGTCACAAAACGGTCTTGAAACAAACTTACAGTTTGCTCTTCCCTTGTCTATCTGCAAGGGCTCAAGGCTGAACATAGTGCAAACAAATCCTCTCTGTGTATGGAAAAGTGATGTGAGCAGCTGATTTTTTTTTTGTGTTTTTTTTTTTAATTTGCAAACGTTGGAGTGTAAGGCTGCTATTACTTGAAAACATTGGCTTCGGCCTAGTGAATTAATTGTTTTACATTAGTGCAAGAGTTCCAAAAAAAGAATAAGGTTTTTTTTTAGTAAAGCTGGAGCCTTACAAATACTTCCCATGTGTTCTAATGCACATAAATTCTTCATATAGCTGGAAATAACTTGTGCCTTCATTGGAACTGGATGGAAAAGATTTTATTAATCATATCTTAACGATTCAGTAGATGCTGGAATGTAATGAGGGAACTTCCAGTTAGCATTTTTGCTTGGTTCATCAGGAAGAGGAGAAAGTTGTCAGCCTTTCTAAAGTGTAACTTACATTTTGTCAAGTCAGATATTCTAGAAATATTGATGAATATTTTTTAAAATGTCCCTGAACTCCATCCAGCATGTTGTAGTTCTGGCTGGAAGATGCTTGGACATGTGTGCTATACCAGTTTACTGTCTGAGAATTTTCAGAGGAGTTATGATTTGAAGTTGGCTCTGTACTCAAACTTCTGACATATCCTGATCTACCAGTGGGAACTCCTATACTGAGTAATGGAAGAATTAAGTACTTCATTAAAAGAAACCAAACTAAAAGAAACCTATCGGTTTGTAGGATAGCAATACTAACACATTCAGACAAGCTGACAAACTGTTGAATTGTTTGTCTATTTTATGTGCAGAAACCAGATCTTTTAAAAGAGAATCAGGAGTCCTCATGTGTTCCTAATTCTAATTGTTGATTCATACAAAACTGTATAACATGAATATTTTTGTAAATCCACAGTCATTAAACATGTAGGTAACAAAGATAAAGCTGGTCTGTATTTTGTTTTAAGCCTACTGCATGGAAATCTGTCCTGTAAATTACTTAAGTTCAGGATTAGACTATGACTAAATTTTCTTTCCTTTTTAAATTAGGATGGAGTTCAAACATACGCAGTCTTTCTCTGTGATGGGCCTACCAAAGAGCTGATGGGTAACTGCAGGCTGCAAGGACTATTTGTATCAGTTACTTAGACCTAGACAAAATGTTGTATTGAATCAGGAAAAGACAGAGGACAGACAAGATTAATGAAATTTTGCAGGAGATTGCATTTAAATTATTTCCTTTTCTTAATTGTATTTAGGAGACACATGAACGTTTTATTTTTTTCAACATTTGCCTAGAACAGACCAAGAGGAAGGAAGGGGGATGGGGTCTTGCACAGTCAACAAACCCAGGGGAGAGAATAGTGAAGGAATGTCCTAACAACAACTGTTGTCATCATCATATGACTTTTCTTTTGCTTTAATTTCAAACACACCAGACCACTTGCAAAAAGCTATTTTGTAGAAAGCGCCACAGAAAGAGTACACAAATAGCTGTAGTATGTCTGTGCACTAGTGTTTTATATATTGAGCTTCCGTACACTTTGGCCTAGTCATGACCCAAGTAAAAGCATCGCTGTTCCTACTTCCACAAAACTGTCCTGCCTTTCTTTAACCACATTATAAAGGTATGTAACCTTCTTGTTCACTGTGAGCCCATCCCCTTTGATTTTTTTACATTTCTCCTTTTCAAGCCTATGCACTCTATCTGAAGATACATTACCTTGGATCAATTAAAAACAAAAGTAGATAGATGATAAGTTGGGGGAAGAATGTTTTTTTTCTTGCTTGCCCTGTTCCTTGTCATATTTGAATGTTTTGTTACCCTCCTAACTGTAGGTATAATGAGAGGGTAATTTCCACTCCTTTGCAGAGGCATGCAGGGTGGTTCTGGCTAGTCCTTGCAGGTACTAAAGTAACACACTAAAGTGCCTGAGTCATTTGATCTACCTGCAGCAAAAAATGCCTCATCTCTGAAGAACCTTTACAATGGAGGCAGGGGGAGGGGGCATTTGAAGCTGAGCACCCTCTATCCTTTCCAGAATTCTTTGGTTGATCATGTTAGGGCTCATTTCCCAGATAGATTTTTAGGACAGTTATATGCCTGTTGGTTGGGCTGCTAGCTTGCTGGGCATTCACTTCATTAGGAAGCTGGATTTGTGCAGGTCCATATCTGACCTGAGTGCCTTGACCTGAGCTTGCATGGTATGTTGTTACGGTCCTCCTGAGGCTCAGGCAGTTCATAACTGGACTTTCTTGTCACTGAGAAATTTTGACCAAACATTTGCTTTACTTTTGCTTTATCTGTACAGCACTGTCCATACCTACTCATCCAGGTCTACTTTTGGTTCTTTAGGGGAGGAGGGTCATGGTTTAATCCCAGGTCAAATACCACAAAGCTACTTGCTCACTCCCCTTCTGTGGGACGGGGGAGAGAGTCAGAAGAGTAAAAGTGAGAAAACTCATGGGTTGAGATAAAGACAGTTTAATAGGTAAGGCAAAAGCTGCACACACAAGCAAAGCAAAACAAGGAATTCATTCAGCACTTCCCATGGGCAGGCACATGTTCAGCCATCCCCAGAAAAGCCAGGCTCTGTTCCTGTGTAATGGTTACTTGGGAAGACAAACACCATTACTCCAAATATTCCCCCTTCCTCCTTCTTCTCCACCCTTTATATACTGAGCATGATGTCATGCAGTCTGGGATATCCCTTTGGTCAGTTGGCATCAGCTGTCCTGGCTGGGTCCCCTCCCAGCCCACTTCTGGAGGGATGGTGTGAGAAGCAGAAAAGGCCTTGGCTGTGTTTAAGCACTGCTCAGCAACAACAAAAACATCTCTCATTATCAACACTGTTTCCAGCACAAATCCAAAACATAGCCCTGTACTATCTCTTGTAAAGAAAATTAATTCTACCCCAGCCAAAATCAGCACATTAGGAAGAACACAAGTTGGAGGGACGATGCTCAGTACTCCTCATACCTTTGAAAGACTTCCTGATTCTTGTTTCCAAGGCTTTTCTGAGGGAAGGGGGAGAAATGACCTGTCACTTGAACTGAGTTACTGAGATATGTCTGTTAATTATGACTTTGTGTCATTGAGAAAGTAAGGAATATGAGATTGCTGATTGTCTCCATAAAGGCTAATTTTAGGGGTTCTGGGTTTCCTCTTCCCTATACTTCATTTGCATCCTGTGGCTAATTATGGTCTAGTTGCCCTAATTTGAGAACTGCTTCTGTTCGATATGTGTAAGTGCCATAGTTACAAATACTCTGTCAGTGTTTACATTACAAATATTGTTATGTTTATATAAAATGGAAGTTTCAATGTCAGTTTTGTACATCACATACTGAGCTTAGGAACAGTAAGGAAAATTTATTATTTCATACGATAAATCTCTGTGCTAGGTAGGTAGTATTTCCAGGGGACTTGGTCATAGCATCGGTCACCAGGTGGCACTGCTACACACAGTCTTGCTACACAGCAATCCTTTGAGAGCGTGTCTGGAAATGGGATAAGAACTTCAGGTTTTCTCCCCTGTGTTGCTTGGATCCGGAACTGTACACAGTCATGTCATCATAACTTCCATCCTACTTCTTACATTGTATGGAAACACTTTAATTTCTGTTTTAGTTATCAAAAAGATGAGCATAAAGATTTCCAGTGACACAAACAACATTCAGCATTTTAATGATAACAGAATACCTACCATTGTATATTTGCACCAGCTTAAAACAGTAATTTAATTATACTAATGTTTCTGCATTATGACTTGTTCTTCTAAAAGTATCATGTTGCATTTGGAGCCTGTTTTCATTTTACTTTTTTCCCTGTTTATACATTTCTCAAAAAGATTTTTCTAGATCTGTGTCTTGTTTATAGAATAAGCATTTTCATTTCTCGATCCAAGGTTTTCATGCAGTTTGACCGCTCTAAAATCCTTCTTCCCTATTTTTTTATGCAGCTTAGTTACCAGTGTCTTTATGCTACATTTAGGAGTACACTTCTCTGCGACTGAAATTGGTCCAGGTGCTTAATTCCTCTGGGAATTATCTCTGAATCTGAAAAATCAGACTTTTTGGTTATACTGAAGCTGCAAAGAATTTTTCTGTTCCCATGAATGTCATCACTGTGATGTCTTTGGCAGTTGAGAGCTTGGCCAAATTAAAGCAAGACAGGCTTCCTTCCTAGTGATGCTTTTGAACTGGGAAGTACCGGATATTGCAACCACATATGAGGCCTGAGAGTGGTGCTAAGGTTTACATTCATAATAAGCAGAGGAATGTAAGCACACGTCTCACACGAATCACCAGTGTGCTGTACGATGCTGCTTCTCACAGTTGGGAACGTGGGAAGATGAGAGATGCTCTGCAGGCAACAGAGTCAAGACAACAGATGTCGATTTACCTAGGAGAGAGTCAAGGACAATGAGAAAGAGGATTAAGGGGTTCCCATCTGTTCTTTTTTTTTTTTTTTTGGCAGCTACACTGGCACCATTCTTGGTATTGTGCTGGGCCTACAAGTGCAGTCTACTACAGATTTGCTAACCTTTCTAGCTTGTGGTTCATCCTTTGTAATAATATATTTGTGGAATAATATTAGATGTTCCTTTTGGCTTTGGCAATGACAATTCTGTCTTAGTTTCCATTGCTGGAGAGTTGGAGTGGACTAGGATCCTTTCCAAATCCCAAAATGAGGTAGATGTAGTAGGCACTGCCAGGCAGAGTAGACAGCTCCAGCAGCCACAGCACATACTCCATTCTTCCTCATTTTTTTCTCTTCTATGTTACTGTTACTGCAGTGGTTGGGGAATGGTAGAGAAGTAAATGGCTCCTTTATATAAAAGCAGAAATAATTGGGAATAGGGAAGATCTTGTTGCAGAAGTTGCTCTGTCTTCTGCAGTAAATAGCTTTGCAACTGATCTGAGCTGCTAACAGCTACCAAACTGTATTATCTCAACAACAGGGATTTTAGTAAGCTGATCTGATACACTTTTTCGAGGGGGGGAAGCCTTATTAAAAAAAAAAAAAAGGGACCAAAGAAACCCCATCCAATTTCAAATGTTCCCACCTGGAAAGATGCTATGATCACATGTAAGCACACAGGACTCAAGATTAAAACTTAGTTTTAAACAAAACAAATTGTGGTTCTTCACTGGATTCAAAGTCTGTTGTGCTGGAAAGTTTCATGGGATGACTGTTACATGAAAAAATGACTAAAATAAGAATCCCCAATCAAATTTCTCTTCTTTGAAGAGAAATATAATATTTCAATACATTGTCTCTCTTAATAGGTGCTACATTAAATTGAATAAGAATATGCTGAACTCAGACATAAAATGTGTCCTTAAATTCTAGGGGTGCTTATGAAATTCTGCCTAGGGATTATTCTCTTATGAACTTTGCTCATTCCAGTTCCCCTAAATCTGTTTTGGAGTGGGTCTTATTGGCAGAACAAATTCTAATCTGTCATTACCATCAAAAAAGATTAGTGCCATTTGAGAAGAAAAAAACAAAACCAAACCACCCACCCCATATCAGATTAATTTTTCATCCTTTTCATTGTGTACAAATTGCAGTGAGAGTCTCCTGCTATTGACATGTCTCTACAAGACCAATATGTCTTACTCAAACTTCTGGCATTGCATTTTAAACTATTGTAATCTCTATACATCCTGCAAAATATACAACTTTCATCATTTCTAGTGAGACGTTTTTTATGTACTTAAAAGAGGAAGCACCAGGGTTTCTCCAGCACTCCAGAAGTTTCAGGCCTTGGTAATATGTTCAGTCTACTGAACTTACTTTCTAATACTTCAGTTGTATTTCCAAAACGTATTTCATTACATTCTTCAAATAAGGCTGGGTAATTTAAATTAATTAAATGCTTTTTAAAAGTAAAAATGCCTGTATCTTGGATCTTGCAAAAAGGTGATTTGAAAGTAAAATAAAATTTGACTAGTTAAAAAATACTGCAAATATGGAAATGGACCTTGAATTCCCAGACAGTTAAGTGAGATCATTCTTAGAAAAGCAATAGAATGACAAACAATCCCAGCTACATGGCATATTACTGAAATAATAGTTCAAGGTGATTGAAGTTATGCATAAACATGGGATTGTAAAGTCAAGCCTACAGCTCCTCTAATAACTTAATATTTTTTCTGCAATTAAAACTGTGGCTAGAAAGCTTAAGGGGATGGATAATTACTAGCAATTAACAGTCTGATCGTGTGAGATGCTGAGGTCTCTGCTGCTTAAGAAAGTGCTTAGAGCTGTGGTTGCTTACCAGTTTGTAGGTCTAAATCCTTTAACACTTTAAGTTCCTTGAACACGATATCTGGAACTGAAGATGCAGATATCATATATGAAATGGCTGCTGTGGTGCCTTGTACAGAAACAGCATACATTATCAAGGCATTGTCTTAAGAAACAAAACATGCTTTCTCTAATAAACAGAAAGAAAACACACTTATCCATTTTATTTGGAAAAATAGTCTTTACATGCAGTACTCCACTGACAAGCATATCAAATCCAAAATGTTCAGAGGCATTTACTCACATTTAGTTACCTGGATCTGTGTTTGGTCACTTCAATAATATACCCTAATTTAACAGATTTTGCATCTAATGTCTATTCAACAAAAAATTATGGCAGGTTATTAACAATTCAAAAAAGTCTGACTGGGTATATGGTTGGTTTTCTTTGACCAGCTGAGCATGCACTTGCAGCACATGCTGTGACAATTACTGCCCATAGTACTTTATGTACTTAAGATCTTCCAATATAGTGGTCCCTTTGAATTTTCCAGTTTGTTTCAAGAAGCTTGGCCAATGATAATAAGTTTTAAAAAATTGTTGCCTCTCACCAGAGGCTTTGTCTGTCATGTCTCTGGCACAGATGTAGCATTTACACTTCTTTCCATTTGGGATGACCTGGAGAGAAACTGTTCTTTCACTAAGAACAGAGATGTATTTTCAAAGCTCTGTGGATAAGGGCTATGGAAAGTTGCTTTCTTCTTTGTCCCTAGGTTTCTCATTCCTATTTCCTGAGCTATAAGGATTATATAACTTAGGTGAATTCCTAACTATATTGTGCAAAGAATTAGAGAGGGATGCTCTTATTACCATTATAGTTTTAAACACTAGAAATTACATGAGAGGCATGTCAGATGTCACGGGCACAGGAATACCGTGCTCAATATGAGAGAAACTAGGAATTTTTAACTTAAAGGTGTGTGATATCTTACAACTGAAAAGAAACGAGAAAAGGGGACCAACTTCAAGAAGAAAAGTTATGTAACAAAAGGACTTTCCAATGAAACACTATTAATGAGATGGGGGGATAAAAAGTGTTAGGCAGATTAAAGGATAAATGAATAAATGGATAAAGTTAATGGACAGCTAAAAGAGATTACTATGAAGAATCAATTCAGGGAGACATAAAAAGCTGAAGCGAGAAGAAAACATGAAAACTTTGGATTAACATCTGAATTTTATTTTGAAGGTAGTTAAAATATTAGTGGTAGAGTTTATATAGATTAATTTCATCTTATAAGGGATTTGTATAAAGAATTCAGTAATAAAAAGAAATGAGGTCAAAATAATCAGATCTCATACCATATTAAGGAAATCACCCAACTGAAGGAGGAACCAAACAGCTTTACATAACAGGCACAATGTTGACAATTGAAGAATTTCACATTAACTTTTCACATTTTAGAATTTCAGTTCTACCTGATAATTTGCAAAAATTGAAGCCTTAAAAGCTGAAAATGCAGCTCTGTAGCATCTTCAAGGCTTCTTGTTCTATTTGAATGATGTGAGAACATCAGTGGATCTGTGATTGCTTAAAAGAATTTCAGTCTCTTTTTGCTATTCTTTTAATGTATTCACATGGTTGTCTTCAAGTTTCCTGATTATTATTAATTATTTGTATTGCCGTAACACCTAAAAGCCTATGTGGCTGTCTGCAAACTGCTTTTGGTAGGTCGTATACAAACATAAAACAAAAGGGATCTAATAGTCTTGGAGATGGTGTTGGTGAGCAGTTGCAGCTATTCACTATGTTGCAACCTCTCCCTCAGGCTGCTTCATTGGAGCCTGTTAATGATTATCCCATCTAAAACCACTGCAAAAGAACGTACAAGGGGGTTTTGCCGCTGCTGTAGTGCGAGCCCAGCATTTAGTTCACTTCCCTGGTAGGTTAAATTGGTCTTTGCGCTCAAGTGACTGAATTTCAGCTTCATGCTCTAGATGAATCGTCTAACCAACCGTCCCCAAAAGGGGTGAGTAGTCTTGCTGCCCTCTTCACCCCTGAGCAGTCATTCCCGCTTCCTTTGTGCTAACAGCGGTATCTCTATGAGTGCTGTCACTTAAATTAGAGGTGGCTCACAGAACTGAACTGGCAGAAAAGAAACAGCTCACTGCAGGATTAAAGCAGAGCCAGTGCTGCTGCCAGAAACCAAATGGCTCTTTCTCCTAGGTGCACTGTTAAGAGGATCGCAGTGGCTCCTGAATTGTCATCCCGCAATGGTGGACACAAAATCTCAAGTACCATTCTCAGCTAAAGGGTTAATGCTAACTGTGCAGAGTGAGGGACAAGAAATTTTTTAGTTTTATGATCCAAAAAATTTGGCCATTATTCTTCTAGTTACCCTCGTTGTAAAATCTACTGTACAACAATGCAGTTCAGATGTTAAAGTGTGCAAAAATAGCTTAGGGAAGCAATGCCAGTCTGGCTTTAACTTGTACCACTGTAGCACATATTGAAGCTGGTGTTCTGCCTACATAAGACTTTTTGCATTAGCGCTCCTGTCCCAAGGGACATTGCAGGATGTCCCTTAAGGCTTGGAGGATGCCATGAGAGGATATGTATTTGAGGTCTTGCCAAACCAGAATGTTAAAACTGAAAACTACAACTGATAAACCAAAATGGATAAATTAGATGGTTAAACTGGAAAAATATGAAGAGCAAAATAGTTTGCTCAGAAAATAAGCTGAGTGGTTTATACTGCTATGAAAATAACGCTAATGCGACAGTTTGTGTGTCAGTTCAGACTGCTGTGGGCTGTGACCTGAGTGCTACGTGACCCCTCTCTGCCCTAATAATGATGCAGCCTCAAATTACACCGACCAGCTCTTCAGCTCAAGCTACAGACTTTTTATCTCTAGGCAGTTAAAACGGGACCCATAGTAACGTTTTACTGCGAGTCATCCCCGCTGTTGCTACAGATGTAAACAAGGAGACAGTCGCTACAACTGGCAATTACCAAAGGGATACGGATGATGTATGACTGGCAGAGCTTTGTCCAACTACTTTCTCAGGTAGAGGAGGCTAGTTACTAACATCTGCAGTAGGTGGCGGATTTGTCGTTGACAAGAGATGTTATCGCGATAGCGATGGCGAAACCCCCACAACTAAAACTCGAGCAGGAAAAACAAGCCTAGAAAAAAAAAAATAAAATCAGTGTTAAACGAAACTCTGACTCGGCAGTGGCTCGGCAGAAGACGCTGCTGTGGCACGGCCGCG